>NC_086447.1:219671842-219799342 GCF_028390025.1 Pseudophryne corroboree
TCCACGAAATAAAAGTAATAACTCTAATCGCATCCCTTGTGTTAACCACTATAATGATAGAAGCAATGAAATTAGATCAATTGCAAAAAACCTGTGACCTATTGTTAGTACCGACAAGGGTCTGCAATTGCAGGATAAATCTCTGATGTAATGTTATACCAGGGTCAGGAATATACATGACTGGGTGGTCAAGACAGATATTTCTAAGACTGTGGTCCCTGATTCTCAATTTTTAGCTAGAAAGAACGGCTGCTACAAATGTCTGAACTGCACCACTTGCCGCAGTATGGTTGCGCGGTTACAGCTTCAGGCATCCATATAGCGGCAAGAGATATCTAATTAGGCACCGTGTGACCTGCACTACCAAATTCATAAGCTATATGATTACATGCCCGTGCGGCCTCAGTTATGTGGGCAAAATGTATAGAACACTCCGTGAGCGCATGGCCACACGTAGATTGTCAATTAGGAATGCCATCGGGAAGGGACAAAGTGACCAACCAGTATCAAGACACCTTGCGAGGGCCGGACACAATATGTCAGCCCTTAGGTATATGATCATTGATCACGCTCCCCCTAGGCTTAGGGGGGGTGATAGATCATTGGCTTTGTTACGCTGTGAATCTAGGTGGATTCACAGATAAAACACCCTGTCACCCAAAGGCCTTAATAAGAATCTAGGGCTACATTGTTTTCTGTGAGGTCTAGCAATAATCCATATTACATATGGGCCATTATATAATTGTTCTATACTATTTGGGTTATATTATAGCGATGTGATTCACTGGCATTTCTATAATGGGTGCAGTGTGTGCGGTGCACACGGGCCCCTGAGTCCAGAGGGGGCCCCCACCGCACACGCTGCACCCATTTTGTGAATACTCACCCCTCCGGAGTCCCGCGGCGACGTCCACGACGGTGTTAAAACTCAGTGAAAATGTCCCAGCGCCCATTTTCACGGAGTTCTGCGCATGCACAGTAGAGAAATCTCAGGGAAAATGGCCGCCGCGCCATTTCTCCGGGGATCTGCACATGCGCAGTAGAGCCTGAGCGCTCTAGTGCTCAGACTCTCCCCGCTGCCAGCAGAGAGGAGGGGGCCCGAACGGAGGAGGCTGCACCCGTGCCTCCTCCTTTCTTAAAACGCTGCTGATGTGATTATATTTTTATGTAACTATATATAAGCATGGCCGTTTGCAGATTACTTCTACATGGACAGCCGTTTGTTGTTATTTTGTTTTGTTTACAAACGTTAACATCATGGTCCTTTTCTGGACTAGGATACTGTATACCTTTTATTTATTATCTAGACATGTGTTTCCTTCCTTCATTGCTGTTACCCTGTGACGTCTTTTGTTTTGTATTTGTCACTGATTTGTTATACGGTTGTTATGGAAAACGGACAGAGGATGATGACGTCACTTGCGGGCGCCATTCGTCTACTTCCGGATCCAGCCGTACACACGTGGTGTGGTGGCGGGGGATTTAAATGCAAGTTTTGTACTTGGTTAATATCCTGATGATGAGGGACTAAAACTCTCGAAACGTTGATACACCTACCTGTGTCTGCATGAAATATTCGAGTGCTGCCGCCTGCTAGCTGTATTTGGAGTACCCTGCTTACGGGACCCCTACGGAAGGCACCGACAGTTATTTGCTTCTACTGGGAGTGCTGCCTATCTGGACTTCTATATATATATATATATATATATATACCTTGGTGCGCCTCTTTTTTTCTTTGCATCATATGCTGTTTGGGGACTATTTTTTGGAAGGGCCATCCTGCCTGACACTGCAGTGCCACTCCTAGATGGGCCAGGTGTTTGTGTCGGCCACTTGTGTCGCTTAGCTTAGTCACACAGCCTCCTTGGTGCGCCTCTTTTTTTCTTTGCATCATGTGCTGTTTGGGGACTATTTTTTGGAAGGGCCATCCTGCCTGACACTGCAGTGCCACTCCTAGATGGGCCAGGTGTTTGTGTCGGCCACTTGTGTCGCTTAGCTTAGTCACACAGCCACCTTGGTGCGCCTCTTTTTTTCTTTGCATCATGTGCTGTTTGGGGAGTATTTTTTGGAAGGGCCATCCTGCGTGACACTGCAGTGCCACTCCTAGATGGGCCAGGTGTTTGTGTGGCCACTTGTGTCGCTTAGCTTAGTCACACAGCCACCTTGGTGCGCCTCTTTTTTTCTTTGCATCATGTGCTGTTTGGGGACTATTTTTTTGAAGGGCCATCCTGCCTGACACTGCAGTGCCACTCCTAGATGGGCCAGGTGTTTGTGTCGGCCACTTGTGTCGCTTAGCTTAGCCATCCAGCGACCTCTGTGCAAATTTTAGGACTAAAAATAATATTGTGAGGTGTGAGGTGTTCAGAATAGACTGGAAATGAGTGGAAATTATGGTTATTGAGGTTAATAATACTATGGGATCAAAATGACCCCCAAATTCTATGATTTAAGCTGTTTTTTAGGGTTTTTTGAAAAAAACACCCGAATCCAAAACACACCCGAATCCGACAAAAAAATTTCGGTGAGGTTTTGCCAAAACGTGTCCGAATCCAAAACACGGCCGCGGAACCGAACCCAAAACCAAAACACAAAACGCGAAAAATTTCCGGTGCACATCACTAATATATACTCACGGAGGTTGTACTTATAGCAAATTTAATTTCCACACATATAGAAACAGCCATCCCAGTAAGCTAAGAAGTTAAGGGGGTACACACGGAGAGATCCATGCTTAAAATCTAAGCAATCTGACTAAATTGCTTAGATTTTAAGCACGGATCTGTCGTATGTATGCCCCCATCGATAGCGCTATCGCCAGTGCTAGATTGAGCCTGCATGCAGGCTCAATCTAGCGGGTTGCTCACTTCTGCGCTGTGTGAAGTGAGCGGCCCCCCGTCGTCGTCCCCCCTCGCTCAGCACATCGCGCTGTGCTGAGTGGGGGGAGAAATGTGTGCTGAGTGGCCTGTGTTAAGATCGCTCAGCACACATCTCTCCCGTCAGTACTGGCCTTACAGTAGCAAAGGGGCAGATCTATTAAGCCTGGAGAAGTGATAAAGCGATGATAAAGCAGTGATAAGTGCAAGGTGATAATGCACCAGCCAATCAGCTCCTAACTGCCAATTTACATATTCAAGCTGATTGGCTGGTGCATTATCACCTTGCACTTATCACTGCTTTATCACAGCTTTATCACTTCTCCAGGCTTAACACATCTTTATTCTGACATTTAAAAAACAACACACAGTTCTCAAATGCACACATTGGGCCTAATTCAGCATGGCTCTGTAGTCTGAGAAATTGCAGTTGTCTGCAAGTAGAAAGGTGCCGCTCCGACAGGAAGAAAAAATGCCCCATGCAAGTTTACGAATGCATCGCAGAACGCTATCCATTTGCAGATGTGTGGAGAGTGGTCATCTGGCCAAGGGCCCTGCTCCCTGTTCCCCTCTGGCGTGGCGGCGGGTTTCCGTCATGGAGGGACTTGCATCCATTAGGATTCAAGTCCCTCCAATCACGTTGCGGCAATTTGAATGGCACGCCAATCGCGAGTCAATCGGGGCTCGCGCATTGGCAGCCCATGGCAAAAGGCCGCGGCGAGCCAATCAGGGCTCGCTGTGTCATAGCCCCGCCCTCTCCCAGCATCATATAAGAGACGCTGCGGAGCAGGAGAGCTCAGTCGGACGCCGGACGCGGATGGAAGAAGAGCTCCAGGAGTAGAAAGAAGGAGAAGCAGCGGCGGCGGAGGCGGTGACGGCGGAAAAGAAGAAGAGGAAGACGCCAGAGGGAGAACCGGCAAGGGAAGACGCCCAGCAGCGGAAGTCCAGCGGAGAGTGCTGCAGCGTGTGGGAAGCAAAAGAGCTGACAAAGCTCCCCGCTGCAGCCTCTCCCACCGTGACGGGTAGGCGGCCTTGGGCCATCTCTACTTAACATTGATACCTCCCTAGCGCACCAGGGACAGGCACTAGGCCTGCAGGGACATCCAGGCCCTTCCGGTCTGTGCCACTATCAGTCAGGCCCTTCCGGCCTGTGCCCATAACCCCAGGCCTCCGGCCTGTGCCTATAACCCCAGTCCTCTGGCCTGTGCCATAACCAAGCCTCTGGCCTGTGCCCTAACCCCAGGCCTCTGGCCTCTGCCCTCATAACCAGGCCTCTGGCCCGTGCCCCAATAACCAGGCCCCAGCCTGTGACCCCATAACCAGGCCCCCGGCCTGCGCCTCACCCAGGCCCCCGGCCTGCGCCTCACCCAGGCACCTGGCCTGCGCCTCACCCGGTATTCCATAGGACATGGGGTTGTAGTGCACAGAACCGTCCCGGACGGGTTCTGCTGGAAGTGGGTCCGTACGGCAGCTTCCGGAGAACACACGTCTGGTCGGGTGAGAGGAACCGGCTGGTTCCACGCGGTGTACAGTGCAAGGGATTGGAGAGAGTGTGGAGTAACGGTCCCGTCCCACGCGCCTCAACTTCCTGTTAATTTGGAGTGGACTGCTGTCCATAACAGAACCCCATCCGCGTCCACAGTAAGGAGGGGAAAGAAGTACCCAAAGCCCAGTAACTGGTAAGTGGAGTTGGTCATTTGGGGTTAACCTATGGTGCCGGGGTTTTATTCCAACTGACTTGTTGTATTGTAGTTGTGTCTTGACAGTCTGATCTCTGTTAGTTTGGATTAGAACCAGCAGTCTCAGTTGTTATCGTTCATTTGTTCAGGCAGGCGTAGTTAGGCTGGAATTCGTTGTTAGCCATTAGAGAAGCCTGCAGTTAGGGAGGCTGCTCTTCTTGCCCCTACAAAAGCAGAGAACCGCGTCAATCAAGATGACCAGTGAGTCAGGAGTGAGTATTGCTCTGTGTCCGTTTGTTACCGCCCCCCGTCTACTGGTTAGGGGTTTGCCTACGGACGTGAGAACCCCCTCCATCACGCTTTGCGCAAGAGTGCGAGTGTGTGAAAATTGGGTAGCTGAGGCCTCTGGCCTTAGATGACTGTCCACCCAGCCGGTGAAGGTCGCCGCTACCCCTGACGTGCCCCGCTCTTTAGAGAAAGAGAGAGGGTTGATAAGTCTTAATCAGTATGTTCCCTTTTTTGTTTAGGCTGCCCGCTGACCGTTGTTGAGAGAAGGTGTCCGCGTCTTGGATTGATCCGGGAGGTTGGGTTTGTTGACGCTTCCGTGTACTGTACGTGTCATGAGCGGCCACAGGTAAGCAGTGTGACGACACCTGCATGGCAGCAGGCACTGCATCACGCCCCAGCCCTGTTACAGATGCATACGCAATTTCCGGAACGCTGAAGATTTTTTTACCATTTGAGCAAATGTAAGTAGGTCTGAGGCTGCTAGTAATCTGTGACGGAGACGGCCTGGAAGTGGTCTGCACTGACGTCAGAGACCCTCCCCAAAAATGCCTGCATTTTTTATAACACGCCCAGAAAACGTCAGGTTTCAGCCCAGAAACGCCGGCTTCCTGTCAGTCAAACAGCAGCTACATTGCTATTACGATCTGTATGCATTTTGTGTTGCTATTACCTCGTGCCGTTCGATAATCGCTCAATTTGCGAATTCTCTGAATAGCGATCCATGCTGAATTAGGCCCATAATACATAAAAATTCTGTCTACACATTCCTCAACATCCATCGTTTAACCATTTATACATCCAATTCATCCTATCCTATTCCTGCAATAGTGCAGTAGTGCAGCTGGCAAATAGGAAACGCGCACAGACAGCAAAAGTACTTAAGTACTGTCAGCTGTAGGGGTCAATACGCAAAACAGCTGTTAAAAAGCTGCTGGACTCATCATAATCATGTACAGTTTCTTTACACTAGGCCTCTGGTACCTCCGAAGAAGCATCAGAATATTACATACTAATGGATCTGCACTATACACAAATGTCTAGTGTATGACATTCTACAGGGCTGAATAATCAAAAAAGCTTACACACTATCTAAAAATATAAATAAAAAAATCTAATACTAAGATGCATAAGTGACAATGATATAAAAATAGTCACACAGAACAAACCATGGCCGGAGCACCATTTATCATATGCAATGAGTTTTTTATTCACAGAGTTTTATCAAAACTCTGGCACAAACGTTAGTATGACAGGAAAGACTCTGCCTCACCTGCCTCACCCCACCGCACGTCACTGGTCTCAAGTTGTGACTTGAGTTGAAGCCGCTACTGGGCATACTCCATATTGGCTCCTTTAGGAAGGCTTCAATCCATACCCAAGATGGCCGCAATCTGTACTTCTGCGCATGTGTGATACTATCTTGTTACTGTATTAGAGCACCACAGTGGGACATGGACGTTTTCCACAGAGAGACCCTGCTATTACCGCAAATCCATCCTGCTAAAACCGCTGGAGCCACTTGCATCCTGCATCACTATCCACATACAGTCACCAGCTGGTGGTCTGTATGCTCTGCACCATGCTGAGAGTCTATGTATGCATAACAGCTGAATAAACGGGTGGTCTTCACTTTGCCGGCGGTTGGGCTCCTGGCGACCAGCATACCGGAGCCGTAATCCCGACCGCCGACATACCGGCAGTTTTGTCTCCCTCTTGGGGGTCCACGACCCCCCGGAGGGAGAATAGATAGCGTGGCGCGTGTAGCGCACCACTGTGCCCGCTGCACGGCGAGCGCAGCGAGCCCGCAAGGGGCTCATTTGGGCTCGCCCAGCTGTCGGTATGCCGGCAGTCGGGATTCAGGCGCCAGTATGCTGGTCGCCGGGAGCCCGACTGCCGGCATAACATACTACACCCGAATAAACCACCCATTGGTTAAGTACTGAGTATAGAGGCCTATTTATTTGATAGTTGATGTTCTCAAGGCAGCATCGTCCAGTACTTGTATTTTAAAGTTTTTACGTTTCATTTATTAGGCTACCAGTCCTATGGAGGGGAACAAAGACTTTTGTCTTCATGCCTAATTGAAAGAATTGACAGTTTATCTGACTGAATAAGAAACTGAGGGGGAGATTTACTAAGCAGTGAAAAGAGTGGAGAAGTTTGCCAGTAGAGAAGTTGCCCATGGCAACCAATCACTATTGAAGAAACATTTATAATTTGTATGCTATACAATTATACAGAGCAGCTGATTGGTTGCCATGGGCAACTTCTCCACTGGCTCACTTCTCCACTCTTATCACTGTTTGATACATTTACCCGTAAGGGCCTAATTCAGACCTGGTCGCTGCAGCGGGAGCGAACGCAGGCTGAAGCCCTGTGCGATCGCCTCTGCCTAATTGACATGCAGAGGCGGTCGCGGGGCAACTTTTCCACTGGCTCACTTCTCCATTCTTTTCACTGCTTAGTATATCTCCCCCCAAAACTAGTATTCAAAACCCACCTTAGCCATATTCTCACAAGTATTTCCTATTTATTTAACATTTCTCCTTCAACCTCAAAAGCGCTTTATAATGATTATTTATGTATTCACTATGGGGGATATCCAATTATCCCCGGCAAAACATTGGGTCCAAAAAACGGCCGTTTTTCTGACTTTTTTCCGATGTTTCACCAATTTTTTTTTACAGACTATCCAGATGGATCGCCTGTAAAAAAAAAACCTTCTCCCGAAAACACACAGGTTCAGTGAAACGTGTGTGTTTTCATGTGAAACAGCCCCGTTTTCGGACGATAACGGGTCTGTTTCCGGGGATTCTGCTTCGCCTGTTGGAGGCAGGTGAAACAAAATCCCAGATAAGCCGGCGCGTGCCATACCGGGGCTAATTGGATATCCCCCTATGGGTCTCCTTGCAGTTTTAGTGAATGTTCACTAGTGATAGTGCACCTTATTTGCTTTAATGTGAGCCACTCCTTCCTTTTCAAAGATAGAATAGTGTACAGAGGGAAAAGGTAGCAGGTGCACTATCTCATACTAGCTCAACCTGTAGTAACCAGAGGCACTTAGCATATTCCTGGCCAGGGCTATGAGATTACCCACCGCATCAAGGTAGCTTCTCATTGGGTAAGTCCCTAACACTAACTATAGGGGTTCAGGTCCAGGGGGCAGGATACCCCAGAGCCACTCAGCCAGACAACCCCAGGGCATCGCAGGAGTGATAAAAATATAGGGTTAAAGAGGTAGGAGCAGCTGTTGCTGCATGTGTGAATAATGTGAGGAGTAAAGTAAAATTATGTGAAGGTGTTACATATATATAAAACAATCTATAAGGGCCATGGAGTGATGAAATAGTGTTAAATTGCGATGCCCCAGGGACACCCAGCCACGGTAGGCACAGGGAGCCCCGCACCCCAGAGAATTCCCCCCATTATGGATGCCATATTAAACAAAATGTAGGAGTCTTACCTCAGTGTGCTCATTCCAAATGTAAAGGCTAGAGTGTTGGACTATTTAAAATCAGAGGGGTGGGTGGAGCAGGGTGCTAAATTAGGGTGAAGGTGTCTCCTACCTTCAAAATTGTATGAATACATCAGTTACAGAGGGAAAAGGGCCCTAATTTGCACACCTTAATTAGGTAGTAAGGTGCTACTCTGCTTGAGACTTAGTAAAGTGTACAGAGGGAAAAGGTAGCAGGTGTACTGTCTCACACTAGCTCAACCTGTAGTAACCAGAGGCACTTAGCATATTCCTGGCTAAGTGGCTCTGGGGTGTCCTGCCCCCCGGACCTGAACCCCTATAGTTAGTGTTAGGGACTTACCCAATGAGAGGCTACCTTGATGCGGTGGGTAAGCTCATAGCGCATCAGCGCGTGGTATGGGTATTTACGGTAGAGTTTGTGAACGCATGGAGAGCTATCAAAACACATTACATATTTAATCCAAATAGTGCACAATGTACACATAGTCCCCCTGCACCACACCAGAAAATAACAACAGTTTAAATGGTTTCCTTTATAGGATAAGCGGGGACAGACTAAGGTTATAAGGTGGTGTTTGGTATCCAGCTGTAGGGTATTTTAAGGGTAACATTCTGGTGTTGGTCTGCGAAAGATCACATGTTCCTGCGGATAGTTATGTGCAGAAGCAGAATATAGATATAAACTGTATTTACTGTATATTATGTATGCGGCGGGAATCCAGAGGAGACCACCCACAAGAGCAGTTGGGAAAGATATCGCCTACCTTTTCAAATCGACCTATGACCTCTCCTGTACTGTAAAAGTGCATTCCTGTGTCCAATGGACAAAGGGATTACAGTATCCATTGTATTGCTTTTGGAAGAATTGTATAAATAAAGCCTGCTGCAGCCTGGCCTGGCAGAAGACTCACAAAGTTATCTATCAGATGACCGGGGACCGGCCGGGTTGCGCAAGCGATTCCAATCACGTATGTACATTGACTGTAGCCATTATTCTGTTATATTGTCTTGTATTGTAGTGTATGATTTGTATTGTAAACCCCCTTTCAGCAAATATTACGCTGTAGTGTCGGAACCCAGTGGTTTAACTACAAATCGGTGTTGTGTCTTTCTTTTCCTGCTAAGGTTTAAGAGTGTATTAGTAACGCATCGCATTGCTGTATAAGGTTTAAAGTGCATCTCTGGGTGTGTGTGCGCGCTGTGTGTACTTTGTACCCCCAGCGCGGCGTTTGTATGCTAAGTCTGTACAGTGATACGGGACTCCGTATGCAAACAGTGTATAAAGTACGTAGCGTGTGTATTAAGTATAGCGGCCGCAGCGGCTAAAGGTTTAAAGTGTATTTAAGGTGTGTTAAAGTATAGCTTTCTTTCCTGTAAGATAATCGACATTATCAATTGGGGGCTCTCCGGTTTTCCACATTTTTACTGCCTAACAGGTCACAGCAGACTTCATCTATCAGCATAAGGGTGGACAGGTATCCTAAGTATCCTTTTCTTGGTCAGTGGAGGCATTGAAAACCCTACTTAATTGCTGATTAGATGTGTCTGCTCTGTATGGTTTGTAGAGATGCTGGTAGAACTCGTAAGATAAACAGAAAAAAAAAGCTATTTAAAATCTGTGAATTTATTTTTTGGCACCAAATGCGTACACAACAAAAGCGTACACCCATACTCTTTGTACACCCGCTCACATTGTTGCCATAGGACTGATTGCTAGATTCATAATATAAATATTAAGGAAGTAAGTGTAAAACACAAACACAGTCTGGCCTAGTTATAAGGGTTTATCCAGAAAAGAAACTGTGTGGCGTGTTAAGTGAGCGATTATAGTTAATATTGCTCACATTTATAGAAATTGTGTGAGTTGTTTTATTGCGTCCGCACATAAGTACACATGGTACGGAACGTGAGGACAGCGTACACAAAACGTGCACGTGGGGCAAGGCCGCACACGTGGCATAGAGGTACGCACGGTTGCGTAATTACGCAGGCTTGCGTAGCGTTGTGTGCGCATAATAAAACCACACGATAGTTCGTTTAGTTTAAAGGTGGGACAGTAGCCACGCTACAATAGCACAAGATTGCTCAGTTTCCAAAGTTTTGTATAAAACTCTTATTTACTGTATTGCCTCTGGGAGTAAAACTGCTTATCTGAATGAATGATAATTTTCTGTACAGAAAAAAAAAACCCAAAGTGTATTTGAGTGAGCGAACGTAGGAGCGAGTGGAAATTTGAAACCCGGAATTCGGAATCTCATCGTGTGGTACATCAAGTGAGTGGAGACTTGGTGGCGTGAGGCGGCTGACTCACGTTAGTATAAGGTTTAATACGTAAGTCGTGAGGAGACTTACAGGAGCGTGGTAGGGAATTGTGAATTGTGTGTGACCCATATAGTTTTTTTATATATACGCTCCAGCTGAGGTTTCGCAGCCTGAAAATCGATTCCAGTGGTTGTACGGCAGATAAGTAACAAGTACCTATATGCTGTGCGATTGGACCGCGCGTTTGTGGGTGCGATATATAGCGCAACGTGATATCCTTTTTACGAGCTTTTGCGTAAAATCGCGGTATCATCAGCGCTGTATAGAGCATACGCAAGCGTGATTTGTGTATAATAAAGTGCATAGGGAGTTTTCGCTGGTCTCTCTAAGGAAAATCTCCAACGGCCGATACTTTACTGGAAAGGGTAAGTTATTCCTAAAAACTTCCAGTAAATATAGGTCACATAGGGCCCTAAGTTGGGTACATTGCCTTCGCTATCAACAGTGTATGGTAGTACTGGCCAACGTGGGCGGTGAGCGGGTGAAGAGCGCTCGGAGAACTTTCACCGTTACCTTATATTGAGTATTTTGGTGTTTGTGGGAAAAGGCCCACAATTATGGGAGCCAGTTGCTCAAGTAAGGGACGTTTTGTAACCAGGGTTCAGGTTGAAGAGCCGCGGCCCATGGGGTCAGCGAAGTTTGAAGGAAAAAGTATTGAAGACTTTTTGTCTGAATGGGAACATATGACTGACAAAGATAGGGTACCATTTCCTAAAGTGGGCAGTTTTGAACCAGAGGTATTGCAGAATTTAAGGATAAGGATATGTTTAATAAAATCCAGAAAACAAAGGATTAGACATACAGATTGTTTAAATTTATGGCAACAGGAGGGGGATATGCAAAGAGAACAAATTCGCAAAACAGGTTCAAAACCTAGCGGAATGGGAACACAAACACACCATTGTCGACACAGGTCGAAGGGGAAGAGATGGCTACAGTCAATGGTATATCCGTAAATGATAGTAGTATGCAAAAACGGGTTCACTACGGCTGGCCGGCGGTCGGGCTCCCGGCGACCAGCATCCCGGCGCCGGGAGCCCGACCGCCGGCTTACCGACAGCTTGGCGAGCGCAAATGAGCCCCTTGCGGGCTCGCTGCGCTCGCCACGCTACGGGCACGGTGGCGCGCTACGCGCGCCACACTATTTTATTCTCCCTCTATGGGGGTCGTGGACCCCCACGAGGGAAAATAAGTGTCGGTATGCCGGCTGTCGGGCTCCCGGCGCCGGTATACTGAGCGCCGGGAGCCCGACCGCCGGCAAACAGAAGACCACCCTGCAAAAACAATGTATTAACCCTAATTTTTGCAAGATGTATCCTGTTTTGAAGTCTTTTCAAGGTTATAGGTCACAAGAAGATGAAGGATCCAGCCAAATTCCAGCTCTCCTCCAAGCAGTCACTTTGCAGGAAACTCAGGTGGGGCCTGTCCAACCAGGTAGAGCAGTAACAGTATTCCCCAATGAAAGAACTGGTGAGGTCACAGCTACCGGTAAGTGTGAGACAGTTCATTGCACAGAGACAACAACACCTCACAGTAAACAGATTAGGAACGGAACGGTAGGATTACACCCTGTCTTGGAAATAGTAACTCCCAATGGGGGAACCGATAGTCAGGGAGTAGTCCTCACCAGGAATAATGCAATGTATTGCCCGTAGCCCAGAGATGAGCTGCGATCAATCATTTCAGAATTCCCCGACCCTCGGAAGCATTTAGCCAGATGTCAGAAATTCATCAGAGATCTGGGTAATGCATATGAACCGACAAACAAACACTGGCGGATATTTTTAAAAGCGTGCCTACCCCCTAATATTGACACCCAAAAATGTATCACTGATTGTAGGTTAGAGTCGGATAGTCTTATGACTGATGAAAACAATCAGGAGAACTTAGAATTAATTAATAGACAACTAGAGTTGTGTTTCCCCATTCACGTTAAGTGGAGAAGAATTTTCTCCATAAAACAGAGGGAAAATTAAATTACATCTGAATATTTCCATCGGGCCCTGGAAATAATGGATAGATACATTGGGGTATCAGATACAGGGAACAATGCGAATTATAGGGAAGTGGCTGTCTCTGTGCTAATGGACGGACTCAATAAGACAGTAAGGGACAGGGTACAAACATCTTTGCCTAATTGGAAAGGGGTCACAGTAGCTTGTCTTAGAGAGTGCGCAATTAAACATCATCAGAATATTGTTAGGCGTAGAAAACAACAGGAGGAGAGGCTGAGGATTGAAAGTATACAGGCTCTTACACCAAAGTCTCATCAGCCTAAAACCCAGACCCCTGCTGTTTGGAAAAGACCTAGAATATGCTACACTTGTAGGAAGGAAGGGCATTTTGCCAGTGATTGTAGGAGTAGTAGAACACATAGCCAATATAGACCCCTAGACAGAGAAAACAAGCCACGTTATTAAACACATAGACGGGATCAAGGGACATATAGTAAGGAATCACGAGCCATATAGAAAACACAGATTCGGTTAATGGGAAGAACAGAATAAATGCAACTTTACCCTTTTGACAGAATTTACTGCGGTTAGGAGGCCTCTAAACTTCTGCTTCTCTCTCTAGCAGAAGTGACCTCTAAGTAACTTAACAGGAGTTTTGTTAGAGATGGTATACATATAGAGTGCTCCCACCCAGGAAGCACAAAATATGTTAGATACCCACGAAGACTAATGTTGCATTTCACTGTTTTAGATGCATGTCCATCACAGGTAGAGGAAATTATCTCAAAGATACCGGGTTCCCTATGAACTTAGAATGGACAAGACACTGGATTGATGGCTGGGATAGTCCCAGTAGAGATATAACACACATAGAATTTTTTTTAGGGGAACAGACCGATTAGGGAATCATTCCCCGTAGTGCCCAATCCAGATGTCAAACTTTGTAAAATCTTCTTTGCCTCCACAAACTTATCTGTTACTAAACTCTGTGATTTTTCTTCAAAGTTTCCTGTTCATCTCTTACGTTCACCGACAGGATTACAGTTCAAACGTCACAGGCCTACTCGGTCTTTTAAGAGTCCTGCCCAAACCCAGTATATCTCACCAGCATAGGGACACCAGTATCAGTGTGCCTGGTCATGCACAAAGGGTGGAGAATGGGAATACTGGTGAAGGGAGACTGTGCATAGATACCGATATACATGATGGTGTGACAGCCTGATGGTGAACGCAAATCTGACAAATTTTCTTTTTATTATTTCCCCTCTCTTTTCACTTTCCACAGATGGTTTACTTCACACAACTGATAATACACAACAGTTAAACACATTGAAATGCAAGATTTATGTTCCCTACAGAAAGGTCGCTGACCCGGAGAGAACCCGTGACAAAGAGCAGAGTGTAGAGAACATCGTATCACTGGAGTGTCTGTTCCGGGAAGGTTGAGAGGCAGGACTGTTGAGACGGCACCTGAGCGCAGAGAACAACAAGACCAGAGGCGGTTGTCATACCAGTTTTTTTATTTTCTCCATCTCCCACTACCCTCCTTCTCTCCTTCTCTTTCTCCCCCTTCTTGTTTCCCTTCTCTTCCCTTAACAAGATGGACTTACCCCAAGAGACTGCGTCCCGGGTTTTCCTGTTAATCCTGTTGTTGACCAGGACAGTCTGTTTCGGTGAGGGTCCCAGAGAGGTCGAAAAAGGATCTGGAATGGGTTCTGATGGCGAGGATGGATTTGTAGAATCTCAAGAGCAACACATCACTCGAGCAAAGGCGAGTATCAGAAAGCGCTCTGGTAGTCAGGGAGCTCGGAGGCACTGTGAAGGGTTATTTCTGAGGAAAATTGCATTTGTAGGATTTGTGAGAACATAGTCGAGGATGGGTGCATCCAGAGATATCAGTCCAGCCTTAATATCGACATGGACCGTCATCCATTGAGTGATTACCACTCACTAGTGGGTAAGGTCTTAAACCAGACAGAATGCTGGGTGTGTTCACAAGTACCTCAAGGTCAGAGCAAATCAGGATTAGTACCGTACCCTTTAGCAATAGATGAGGTACTCGAATTACGGGGTGGGAGACCGGTTGAACAAGAAATTCAATATTTCTAGGCCCCCTAGCTTGAAGCTCCACCAGTATCATGTAGATAGATCCTTATTATGTTTCAATATTTCCAATTACCGAAAACCAGGAAATTGGGAAGTGACATGGAATAACCAGACAATGACCTTTTCGCACAGAGCTGATAGGATACCCATAGACTCTGAACTTGTACGCCAAATAGCCAACAGTGGAAGGTATTTCCGGTATAGGTATACTCGAGGAAGCAAGACCATGTGGGTTGGAAAAGTATCACCAGGGTACTGTGCTCATATCATCCAGCCCGATACTTGTACTGAGCAGATGGGAGAACTAGGGATTGGGTTTTTCACTTGGAAAGTTTGTAATATGGTAATATCATATTCTGTCCCCTATGTTCTCCCCGATGATGCCTATTTCATATGTGGGAGGAAGGCGTACAAGTGGCTTTCCCCGAGCTCAGAGGGATTGTATTATATTGGAAGAGTGTTGCCAGAGGTCATGACCATAACCCATGATAAGATGAAAGATGTTCACCGCAGTACTCAGGCTCCTTACACTCATACTCACTATGAACACATCGTCAAGAGACACCTCATAGAGAGGACAGAGCACGTAGCTTCTGATTTGATCCACGAATCCACCGGGATTCAATTTCTTCTCGCATTAGACATCACCCGTACTGCCAGAGGAATCGATCAAAAGATGGACGATATCTTGCAGTTGAAGTGGGAGTTCCGGAGGAGACACAACCTTACCCTTTCGGCTGTGGGTAATGAGCTGACCGGCTGGGTCTCATGGTTGAACCCACGAAATTGATTCTCAGGATTAGGAGAGTGGGCTCAAAATGTTATTATGAGTGTAGGGAAGTTTCTCCTTTGTATCCTGGGAGTCGTCATAATTATTGGCTTGATATTTAGGTGTGTTCGAATTCTGACGCGTCGCAAGCACGGCACAAATTTGATGAGTTTGAGGAGCGAGGGCATTGTTATAGCAGCAGATTTAATTTACGACCCATCCATAGAGACAGTGTTATGATAAGGATTGCAAATGAATTCCATGGCCTGTTTCTTTCACCCGTTTTTCCTTTGTCTCCCCCTCTGCCCAGATACACCCATCCGGAAAAGACATCAGCCCTACCCAAGAATGTTTATGAAAATGTTATGTGAATGTATTTTAGATATGTGTCTTATCTTCATCTCTACAGCCTTCAGTTAATGACACACATAGTTGACAGGTGATATCCACATATACTAGCACTCACATATGTTCCCCATCCATGTATCATCAACTAAATGTGCACCCCATTTGTTGGAACAAGAAGCCGAAAAGAGCTCGGTAGTGTTTGTCGGCCCACTTACAGACCCTTAATACGGGATAAGAAGGATTTAATGTATACTTCGCAATACCTCGAAGCTTATGTAGAACATATACGGCACGATGATACATGCCCCTCAGACATGGATTCATACATACATGCTTTTTACTATCCCACTAAGTCATACATTTCCTACCTACCACTCTCCCCCGACCAGAGCCGGCGCAAGCCACTTAGCAAAGGGATGCAGTGCAAGGAGGCGCCAGGAATGGAGGCGCTCTCCCTGCTCTGCAATCCTGTACTGAGCAGCTGATGTCCATAGGCGAAACTAGGGGTTGGTCCGCGGGTGCACCGGACCACCCATTAGCGTGACTGATTTAATGTAATTGTTGTCTTCCCGGTCAGGAATGCATTTGCTGACCGGGAAGACGATTGCCGCAGAGTTGCTCCGCCCCCTGTGTTAATAACTAATTGACTTATAGTGTGTGTGCACCCGGCGTGACGTGTTGATGTCACGCCACACTCGCACCCGCTCCCGCTCAAGCCTTACAAATCCATCCTGGCCGCACTTTCACAGGTGAAGCTGCTGTCCTCCCACCCGCGCTGTTCGAAGTCTGACTGCATCTGTCCTCCTGCGGGCTGTGGCCGCCCAAGCCCGCCCGTCCGCGCTATCTGGCTGTTTTGATGAGGAGCGGAAGAGAAGGCAAAGCTGCTGTCCTCCTGCCTGCCCGTGGAGGGAGGAAATAAAAGCAGGTATGCAATAGTTTGATCTACTGTGCTTCACTACTGGTTAATGCACTCGTCTGTTTGTGTGCAGCTTCAGTGTTAGAAGTGTGTATGGCACAGCTGTGCTGTTGCGCTTCCTTACTTCCTTACGTCAAACAATTGCATACCTGCTTTTATTTCATTGCTAAAGGTACAGGGAGAGTAATACAATGTGTTTCCCTGCACAGAACAAATAAAGTAAAATGGGCTAATAGTCACTTAAATGGGCTAATAGTCACTTATTGAACAGTACTGAGCACATACCCCGCTGGAGGATTGGATGAGAACATTGTTTATATGTTTTGTCCAGCTGTCTATTGTCTCATATTCCATCATGTTATTCTGTACCCAAGTATACCGGCAGTAGGCCAACACTCCACTGCTACTAATCCTAGATGCACATACAGTATTAAGCTGTTGTTGTTGAGCACAATGTGTGCCTACTATGTGGCCTACCTCGCCAATTGTCAGTTCAAGATGATGGTGTGTTGAGAGACGACATGGGGTAGGTGATGGTGTGCTGAGAGACGACACGAGGGGGGAGGTGATGGTGTGCTGAGAGACGACACGAGGGGGGAGGTGATGGTGTGCTGAGAGATGACACGAGGGGGGAGGTGATGGTGTGCTGAGAGATGACACGAGGGGGGAGGTGATGGTGTGCTGAGAGATGACACGAGGGGGGAGGTGATGGTGTGCTGAGAGATGACACGAGGGGGGAGGTGATGGTGTGTTGAGAGATGACACGAGGGGGGAGGTGATGGTGTTGTTGGCAGATGCAAAGGGAAGATGGTGTGGCTGAGAGACACGGGGCAGGATGTGAGTCTGGAAGAACCACTATTGTATGATGCTGTCCTTGTTAATATTCCTACACAAACAGGCATCTTCTGGATGACGTGATCTCCTACATTAATAGTGAATACTGACTGAAGACGCCATCAGCCTTAGAGTATACAATTCTTCAGAGGCTCCACATTGGGAGAGACCATCATATAGGTAAGGTGTTTGTGTAACTGAAAAGAATGTTCCCAGTGTGATTAGAAACGGGTGTTGTCATGTTGACACGCCCCATTTTCAGTGACCATGCTCCTGCTGGTATGTGGCTACGCCAGTTTTTCTGCGTGCGCACACAATGACCTTTGTGTGTCTTTTTGGTAGGAGGGGGCATTCGGGGTGCAGGAATGATGATGATGATGAAGGATGATGAGGTGCAGAAAAGATGTGGGGACGAAGCTTCTGGGAGCATTGAAAGGAAGCTTTGGGAATGAAATGTAAAAGAAGGATGTACAGTATATTCTTGTGAGGACACAATTAGGTAGTGCATGCCATTTGCACAAGTTCTGGCAAGGGGTTGGAACTGGACCACCCATTACTAAATGTCTAGTTTCGCCTATGCTGATGTCCCCCTGCTGCTGCGCCTGTCACGCTCTGACAGGCATCAGGGCCAGCGCCAGCAGCATGAAGCCTCCTCTCCCCCTCCCCTGTGTCAGTGCAGTGTGCTGACCTAAAAGGGGGCGCTGCTACACGGAACTGGGGGCCATGCTGAACAGGAGGATGATCTGCTCCAGCTTCGGCCTGCCAGACCTCCTTAGGTAAGAGGATTGAAAGAGAGTGAGTGAGTGAAAGTGTGTGTGTATGTATGTATGTGTAATATATGTGTGACGGTGTATGTATGTACAGTGTGTGTGTGTGACTCTGCGGCATATTGTGTGTAAGTGTCACTGCTACAGGGGGCCTTGCTTGTCTAAGTGTCACTGATACAGGGAGCGTTGCGTGTTTGTAAGCGTCACTGCTACAGGGGAAGTTACGTGTGTAAGCATCACTGGTACAGGGTGGTGTTATGTGTGTAGGCGTTAAGTCATTGGTAAGGTGGGCATTACATGTGTAAGCGTCACTGGTACAGGGGGGCGCTACGTTTGTAAGCGTCACTGGTACAGGGGGGCGCTACGTGTGTAAGCGTCACTGGTACAGGGGGCGCTACGTGTGTAAGCGGCACTACTACAGGGAGCATTATGTGTATACGTGTCACTGATTTGTAAAGTATGGGAGGGCGCAAATTTATAGTTTGCAGGAGGGCGCCGAACACCCTAGCACCGGCCCTGCCCCCGACCACCCAAAACTTCTGTAGATACTGTGTAGATATTTTTCTGTTTAGTGATTAGATAGTGGCAGTTATTGGTGACTGCCAAAGGGTGGACTGTCCAAGTCGAAAAATATTGCAGTACACACATCACGTACAAACAACACACAGATGGCCTCCGTGCGTGTACTTGTTCTGCTGTGCGTGCACATATTAGCAATTTGCGTAGGGTCGAGCGCATCAGCGCGTGGTATGGGTATTTACGGTAGAGTTTGTGAACGCATGGAGAGCTATCAAAACACATTACATATTTAATCCAAATAGTGCACAATGTACACATAGTCCCCCTGCACAACACCAGAAAATAACAACAGTTTAAATGGTTTCAGAACAAAGGGATTCACCTTTACAGGATAAGAGGGGACAGACTAAGGTTATAAGGTGGTGTTTGGTATCCAGCTGTATGTAGGGTATTTTAAGGGTAACATTCCGGTGTTGGTCTACGGAAGATCGCATGTTCCTGCGGATAGTTATGTGCAGAAGCAGAATATAGATATAAACTGTATTTACTGTATATTATGTATGCGGCGGGAATCCAGAGGAGACCACCCACAAGAGCAGTTGGGAAAGACAACGCCTACCTTTTCAAATCGACCTATGACCTCTCCTGTACTGTAAAAGTGCATTCCTGTGTCCAATGGACAAAGGGATTACAGTATCCATTGTATTGCTTTTGGAAGAATTGTATAAATAAAGCCTGCTGCAGCCTGGCCTGGCAGAAGACTCACAAAGTTATCTATCAGATGACCGGGGACCGGCCGGGTTGCGCAAGCGATTCCAATCACGTATGTACATTGACTGTAGCCATTATTCTGTTATATTGTCTTGTATTGTAGTGTATGATTTGTATTGTAAACCCACTTTCAGCAAATATTACGCTGTGGTGTCGGAACCCAGTGGTTTAACTACAAATCGGTGTTGTGTCTTCCTTTTCCTGCTAAGGTTTAAGAGTGTATTAGTAACGCGTCACATTGCTGTATAAGGTTTAAAGCGTATCTCTGTGTGTGTGCGCGCTGTGTGTACTTTGTACCCCCAGCGCGGCGTTTGTACACTAAGTCCGTACAGTGATACGGGACTCCGTACGCAAACAGTGTATAAAGTACATAGCGTGTGTATTAAGTAAAGCGGCCGCAGCAGCTAAAGGTTTAAAGTGTATTTAAGGTGTGTTTAAGGTATAGCTTTCTTTCCTGTAAGATAATCGACATTATCACCCATTATCATAAATAATCATTGTTTACATGCATGTGCCCCTTTAGAGAAGAGAATACATATAGTTGCAGATTTCCTACTAGTAGAAACCACCATTATATAATACTTATAAATATATAGCTTATAATAGAGATTTTTATTCATAAATTAAATATGATCAACGGAGAAATTTACTAAGGAGCAGATTACAGAGTGCCCCGGCCTGATGCAGCTTTATTTTGTATTTCTTATGGGGCAGTAATTATTTATTTCAGGCAATCATTTTTTTATGTACATGGGGGTAATTATTTGTAAAGGACAAGTATTTATAATGGAGACAAAATGTTAGTGCACTTGCACCTACGTGCATGTGGCTAGCAAGGTAGCTCAGTCAGTATAGGATATGAGCTACAGTGTCTTGCCTGTGAGAATCACGTCTGTTTGTTTACTAGTCAGTGGAGGGTTGCCATGTAATTTGACAAAACTGCCTCATGATAAATGGGAAGCTTTGTATCCCAGAAACTGCCAGTGCATTTCTGATCCATGAGATTTGATGTGCAGGATTTAGGGGGTTATTCAGGTTGGATTGCAGATCCTAAAAAGCAGAATCTGCAATCCTTTTATTGCATGCTGGGGGGCCACCCAGCGCAGGGCAAGGCCGGCCAGCATGCTAATTGGCGGCCAGAAATGCGATCACAAAACAATTGTGACTGCATCACTGTGTCCAGAATTAATGACAACCGCCGGCTTGCGTGGCTAGGCTGCATATGCAGGCAGTCCACTACCATTTTCTTCATCGGACTGGCTGCGTGAGACATCACGCAGCCGCACCAAAAACGGTCCAGCTACGCCTGTGTGTCTACACTACTCCCCAACAATGCCAACCCCATGACGGATACCGATGTCAGTCATATTGTGATCGCATCTTTCAAGGGATTTATTGCGATTTTCTGTACACTGAGATCCGTACTAGATAATCCCCGGCCTTAGGCCTTCAGTAGATCACATGATTTATAAGTTGCACATCAGATCATATAACCCCCCCCACCACCAAAAAAAACCCCCCAAAACAAAACCCCCACAATATTAAATGTGTCTACAACTCAGGCAATATAACTGGAATTGGAAAGAACAGAAGCAGCGGCCACAACAGTACCGCTTGTGTTTTTCAGTTTTAAACAATTTTAGTTCAACCGTAGTCATATTCAACTGGAGTTTCTACGCTTTTTTTTAAGTATTAAATTCAAGCCACAAACTGGAACTTTTTTTCTCTAACGTCCTAAGTGGATGCTGGGGACTCCGTAAGGACCATGGGGAATAGTGGCTCCGCAGGAGACTTGGCACATCTAAAGAAAGCTTTAGGACTATCTGGTGTGCACTGGCTCCTCCCCCTATGACCCTCCTCCAAGCCTCAGTTAGATCTCTGTGCCCGAACGAGAAGGGTGCACACTAGGGGCTCTCCTGAGCTTCTTAGTGAAAGTTTTAGTTTAGGTTTTTTATTTTCAGTGAGACCTGCTGGCAACAGGCTCACTGCATCGAGGGACTAAGGGGAGAAGAAGCGAACTCACCTGCGTGCAGAGTGGATTGGGCTTCTTAGGCAACTGGACATTAGCTCCAGAGGGACGATCACAGGCCCAGCTTGGATGGGTCCCAGAGCCGCGCCGCCGGCCCCCTTACAGAGCCAGAAGGCAGAAGAGGTCCGGAAAATCGGCGGCAGAAGACGTCCTGTCTTCAACAAGGTAGCGCACAGCACTGCAGCTGTGCGCCATTGCTCTCAGCACACTTCGGTCACTGAGGGTGCAGGGCGCTGGGGGGGGGGCGCCCTGAGACGCAATAAAAACACCTTGGCTGGCGAAAATACATCACATATAGCCCCCAGGGCTATATGGATGAATTTTAACCCCTGCCAGAATCCATAAAAAAGCAGGAGAAAAGTCTGCGAAAAAGGGGCGGAGCCTATCTCCTCAGCACACTGGCGCCATTTTCCCTCACAGCTCCGTTGGAGGGAAGCTCCCCTGGCTCTCCCCTGCAGTCACTACACTACAGAAAGGGTTAAAAAAGAGAGGGGGGCACTAATTAGGCGCAGTATTAACTATACAGCAGCTATAAGGGGAAAAACACTTATATAAGGTTATCCCTGTATATATGTAGCGCTCTGGTGTGTGCTGGCAAACTCTCCCTCTGTCTCCCCAAAGGGCTAGTGGGGTCCTGTCCTCTATCAGAGCATTCCCTGTGTGTGTGCTGTATGTCGGTACTTTTGTGTCGACATGTATGAGGAGAAAAATGATGTGGAGACGGAGCAGATTGCCTGTAATAGTGATGTCACCCCCTAGGGGGTCGACACCTGAGTGGATGAACTGTTGGAAGGAATTACGTGACAGTGTCAGCTCTGTATAAAAGACAGTGGTTGACATGAGACAGCCGGCTACTCAGCTTGTGCCTGTCCAGACGTCTCATAGGCCGTCAGGGGCTCTAAAGCGCCCGTTACCTCAGATGGCAGATATAGACGCCGACACGGATACTGACTCCAGTGTCGACGGTGAAGAGACGAATGTGACTTCCAGTAGGGCCACACGTTGCATGATTGAGGCAATGAAAAATGTTTTACACATTCTGATAATACGAGTACCACCAAAAAAAGGGGTATTATGTTCGGTGAGGAAAAACTACCTGTAGTTTTCCTGAATCTGAGAAATTAAATGAGGTGTGTGATGATGCGTGGGTTTCCCCCGATAACAACTGATAATTTCTAAAATGTTATTGGCATTATATCCTTTCCCGCCAGAGGTTAGGGTGCGTTGGGAAACACCCCCTAGGGTGGATAAAGCGCTCACACGCTTGTAAGGGCTCTACCTTCGCCTGAGATGGCCGCCCTTAAGGATCCTGCTGATAGAAAGCAGGAGGGTATCCTAAAAGGTATTTACACACATACTGGTGTTATACTGCGACCAGCAATCGCCTCAGCCTGGATGTGCAGTGCTGGGTTGGCGTGGTCGGATTCCCTGACTGAAAATATTGATACCCTAGATAGGGACAGTATATTTTTGCCTATAGAGCATTTAAAAGATGCATTTCTATATATGCGTGATGCACAGCGGAATATTTGCCGACTGGCATCAAGTCTAAGCGCGTTGTCCATTTCTACCAGTAGAGGGTTATGGACACGTCAGTGGTCAGGTGATGCGTATTCCAAACAGCATTTGGAAGTATTGCTTTATTAAGGGGAGGAGTTATTTGGGGTCGGTCTTTCAGACCTGGTGGCCACGGCAACAGCTGGGAATTCCACGTTTGTACCCCAGGTCGCCTCTCAACATGAGAAGACGCCGTATTATCAGGCGCAGTCTTTTCATGGACAAGCGGGCAAAAGGTTCCTCATTTCTGCCCCGTGACAGAGGGAGAGGAAAAAGGCTGCAGAAATCAGCCAGTTCCCAGGAACAGAAACCCTCTCCCGCCTCTGCCAAGCCCTCAGTATACGCTGGGGCTTTACAAGCAGAATCAGGCACGGTGGGGGGCCCGTCTCAATGAATTTCAGCGCGCAGTGGGCTCACTCGCAAGTAGACCCCTGGATCCTTCAGGTGATATCTCAGGGGTACAAATTAGAATTCGAGACGTCTCCCCCTCGCCGTTTCCTAAAGTCGGCTTTACCGATGTCTCCTTCTGACAGGGAGACAGTTTTGGAAGCCATTCACAAGCTGTATTCCCAGCAGGTGATAATCAAGATACCCCTCCTGCAACAGGGAACGGGGTATTATTCCACACTGTTGTGGTACGGGAAGCCGGACGGCTCAGTGAGACCGATTCTAAATCTAAAATCTTTGAACACTTACATACAGAGGTTCAAATTCAAGATTGAGTCACTCAGAGCAGTGATTGCGAACCTGGAAGAAGGGGACTACATGATGTCTCGGGACATCAAGGATGCTTACCTTCATGTCAAAATTTACCCTTCTCACCAAGGGTACCTCAGGTTTATGGTAGAGAACTGTCACTATCAGTTCAGACGCTGCCGTATGGATGGTCCACGGCACCCCGGGTCTTTACCAAGGTAATGGCCGAAATGATGATATTCCTTCGAAGGAAGTGAATTTTAGTTATACCTTACTTGGACAATTCCCTGATAAGGGTAAGATCCAGGGAACAGTTGGAGGTCGGTGTAGCACTATCTCAGGTAGTGTTGCGGCAGCACGATTGGATTCTCAATATTCCAAAATCGCACCTGGTTCCGACGACGTGTCTTCTGTTCCTAGGGATGATCCTGGACACAGTCCAGAAAAAGGTGTTTCTCCCGGAGGAGAAAGCCAGGGAGTTACATAGAAACATAGAAACATAGAATTTGACGGCAGATAAGAACCACTTGGCCCATCTAGTCTGCCCCTTTTTTATTTTATCCTTTAGGCAATCTCAACCCTTTTTTAACCTTGATTCTTTGTAAGGATATTCATATGCTTGTCCCAAGCATGTTTAAATTGCCCTACAGTCTTAGCCTCTACCACCTCTGATGGGAGGCTATTCCACTTATCCACTACCCTTTCGGTGAAGTAATTTTTCCTTAAATTTCCCCTGAACCTCCCCCCCTCCAGTCTCAATGTATGCCCTCGAGTTCTAATACTTCTTTTCCTTTGAAGAATGTTTCCCTCCTGAACTTTGTTAAGACCCTTGATATATTTGAAAGTTTCTATCATGTCTCCCCTTTCCCTTCTCTCCTCCAAACTATACATGTTAAGATCTTTTAGCCTTTCCGGGTAAGTTTTGTGATGTAGGCCATGCACCATTTTAGTTGCCCTTCTTTGTACACTCTCTAATGTATTTATATCCTTCTGGAGATAGGGTCTCCAGAACTGGACACAGTATTCCAGATGGGGCCTTACCAATGACCTATACAGTGGCATTATCACTTCTTTTTTCCTGCTACTGATTCCTCTCCCAATGCAACCAAGCATCTGACTTGCCTTTCTCATTGCTTTGTTGCATTGCTTTCCTGCCTTCAAGTCACTTGAAATAGTGACTCCTAAATCTCTTTCCTCCTCAGTAGTTTCCATTATAGTACCCTTGATACTATACTTAGCCTTTGGGTTTTTGAGACCCAAGTGCATGATTTTGCATTTTTTAGCATTAAACTGTAGTTGCCACGTTCTTGACCATTTCTCAAGCCTACCTAGGTCATCAATCATTTGTTTGACCCCTCCCGGTGTGTCTACCCTGTTGCATATCTTTGTATCATCTGCAAAAAGGCATATCTTCCCTTCAATACCATCTGCAATGTCACCAACAAAGATATTAAAGAGAACTGGACCTAGTACAGATCCCTGGGGTACTCCACTGGTAACATTTCCCTCCATAGATTGCACTCCATTAACTACAACTGTCTGTTTCCTATCCTGCAACCAGGTTCTTATCCATTTCACTAATTTATAATCCACCCCCAGGCTTTCAAGTTTATTTAGCAGTCTGTGATGTGGGACAGTGTCAAATGCCTTACTAAAGTCTAGATATGCTACATCTACAGCTCCCCCTTGATCTATTATTTTCATCACAGAGTCAAAAAAGTCAATAAGATTTGTTTGGCATGATCTCCCACCAGTAAATCCATGCTGTTTTGGATCCTGTAAGTTGTTCGATTTAAGATATTCCACTACTCTTTCTTTTAATAGTTTTTCCATTACTTTCCCTACTACTGATGTAAGGCTTACTGGTCTGTAGTTACTTGCTTCTTCCTTGCTTCCACTTTTGTGCAGTGGAACTACATTTGCTCTTTTCCAGTCCTCTGGAATATCACCTGTATTTAGTGACTGGTTAAATAATTCTGTTAAAGGTGTAACCAGGACATCTTTTAGCTCTTTGAGTATCCTTGGGTGTATTCCATCTGGTCCCATTGATTTATCCACTTTTAGTTTTGAAAGTTCTGTTAGGACCTTCTCCTCTGTAAATGTATTTTCATCTACCTTATTTTTATGAATGTCCTTGCAATTTAACTGTGGCCCCATCCCTTCTTCTGTAGTAAATACTGAGCAAAAATAATTATTTAGGTGATCTGCTATTGCCTTGTCTCCCTCCACCAAATGCCCACTCTCTGTCTTAAGTCTTATTATTCCTCCATTTGATTTTCTCCTTTCACTTATATACTTAAAAAAAGTTTTGCCCCCTTTATCTACTGACTGGGCCATTTTCTCCTCAGCTTCTGCCTTTGCACGTCTGATCACTTTCTTAGCATCCTTCCGTCTGTCCAGATACTCCTCTTTGTCGTTATTATTTTGAGTCTGTTTGTATTTCCTAAAAGCCATCTTTTTTGCTTTCACACTAGTTGATACTACTTTTGTGAACCACACTGGCTTCCTTTTCCTGGTGCTTTTCCTAACCATTTTGATACAAAGGTCTGTTACACTTAGTAATGCACTTTTAATTTTTTTCCACCTCTCCTGCACCCCTTCCAAGTTCCTCCAGTCTGCCAATGAATCACTTAAACATCTCCCCATTTTTGCAAAGTCTGCATTTCTAAAATTCAACACCTTTGTTTTTGTGCGAGAGGAGTTGGATCCTGTCTTTATACTAAACCATACTGCTTGATGATCACTGGATCCCAGGTGCTCACCCACATATATATCAGATATTCTATCACCATTTGTAAGAATTAGATCTAATATTGAGTCTTTGCGAGTGGGCTCCCTCACCAATTGCTTGAGAGATGCTCCCTGTAAGGAATGTAGAAATTTGCCACTTGTAGCTGAACTTGCAAAAGACCCCTCCCAATTTACATCAGGTAAATTAAAGTCTCCCATGATTATGACTTCTCCCTTAAAAGCCATTTTAGAGATGTCCAACAATAGGTTCCTGTCCAAATCCTGCCCCTGGCCTGGTGGTCTATAGATCACCCCAATGCGAATAATGTCCTTCTTCCCAGTTTCTATGGTGACCCAAAGGGCCTCAGTTTTGGCTTCAATATTTTGTATTAAAGTGGCATTTATGCTTTTTTTCACATACATTGCTACCCCTCCTCCTATTCTTCCTATTCTATCTTTCCTAAATAAATTGTATCCTGGTATAGTTAAGTCCCAGTCATGATTCTCATTGCACCAAGACTCTGTAATAGCCACAAAATCCAGGTTATCCCTTGTCATTATCGCAATTAGCTCTGGAATTTTGTCTCCTAAGCTCCTAGCATTTGCAGACATAGCTTTAAAAAATGTTTCTGTGCATTTGTTAGTAGTAGCCATGTCCAGAGCGTACAAAATGAATGACAAGTTTAAAGTTGAAATTACCTGTTTGGGGATGTTGCTCAGTATTTGTTTTCTTTTACTAATCAGTAATCATACTCTGTCCTTTACACCACGACTATACCTTACTAAATATAAAGACATAGTACACCTGACCACAATGGGTTAATGTTCAAAAGAGGTAATCACCAGTTAGTATGCAATACTAAACTGTTTCACTGAGCAACTTCCCCACACATGCAATGACATTTTCAAGAAATCATTACATAAAGAAACATACATAAGTTTGCATAAGAGAGAACTGTAGTGAGCAGATTGGGGATGCCTTTTCCTCGGTTTTGTAAAAACGGATGATATGCATAAGATGAATTACATACTTTTGAGCATTAAGGCAGTCCTTTTGTGGTAGTGTTGGTGTGTTGATGTTTTCCTTCTGGTTTTCCTTCGGTTTAACGCAGGTATAACGCTATTTTTATAATAACACTTTTATGTCAGCACTTCTATGGAAGCACGACCAGCCGACGACTATCCGAGCTAGTCAGGAACCTCCTAAAACCGAGCCAAGTCTCAGTGCATCAATGCACAAGGGTTCTGGGTAAAATGGTGGCTTCCTACGAAGCAATCCCATTCGGCAGATTCCACGCAAGAACTTTCCAGTGGGACCTGCTGGACAAATGGTCCGGGTCGCATCTTCAGATGCATCAGCGGATAACCCTGTCACCAAGGACAAGGGTGTCCCTCCTGTGGTGGTTGCAGAGTGCTCATCTTCTAGAGGGCCGCAGATTAGGCATTCAGGACTGGGTCCTGGTGACCACGGATGCCAGCCTGCGAGGCTGGTGAGCAGTCACACAGGGAAGGAATATCCAGGGCTTATGGTCAAGCCTGGAGACATCACTTCACATAAATATCCTGAAGCTAAGGGACATTTACAATGCTCTAAGCTTAGCAAGACCTCTGCTTCAAGGTCAGCCGGTGTTGATCCAGTCGGACAACATCACGGCAGTCACCCACGTAAACAGACAGGGTGGCACAAGAAGCAGGAGGGCAATGACAGAAGCTGCAAGGATTTTTCGCTGGGCGGAAAATCATGTGATAGCACTGTCAGCAGTATTCATTCCGGGAGTGGACAACTGGGAAGCAGACTTCCTCAGCACGACCTCCACCCGGGAGAGTGGGGACTTCACCCAGAAGTCTTCCACATGATTAAAAACTTGACAGGTATTGCGCCAGGTCCAGGGACCCTCAGGCAATAAGCTGTAGACGCTCTGGTAACACCGTGGGTGTACCAGTCAGGGTATGTGTTCCCTCCTCTGCCTCTCATACCCAAGGTACTGAGATTGATAAGATGGAGAGGAGTAAGCACTATATTCGTGGTTCCGGATTGGCCAAGAAGGACTTGGTAACCGGAACTTCAAGAGATGCTCACGGAGGATCCGTGGCCTCTACCTCTAAGAAGGGACCTGCTCCAGCAAGGACCCTGTCTGTTCCAAGACTTACCGCGGCTGCGTTTGACGGCATGGCGGTTGAACGCCGGATCCTGAAGGAAAAAAGGCATTCCGGATGAAGTCATCCCTATCCTGATCAAAGCCAGGAAGGATGTAACCGCAAAAACATTATCACCGCAATTGGCGAAAATATGTTGCGTGGTGCGAGGCCAGTAAGGCCCGACGGAGGAAATTCAACTGGGTCGATACCTACATTTCCTGCAAACAGGAGTGTCTATGGGCCTGAAATTGGGGTCCATTAAGGTTCAAATTTCGGCCCTGTCAATTTTCTTCCAAAAAGAACTAGCTTCAGTCCCTGAAGTTCAGACGTTTGTAAAAGGGGTACTGCATATACAGCCTCCTTTTGTGCCTCCAGTGGCACTTTGGGATCTCAATGTAGTTTTGGGTTCCAAAAGTCACATTGGTTTGAACCACTTAAATCTGTGGAGTTAAAATATCTCACATGAAAAGTGGTCATGCTGTTGGCCCTGGCCTGGGCCAGGCGCGTGTCAGAATTGGCGGCTTTATCCTGAAAAAGCCCTTATCTGATTTTCCATTCGGACAGGGAGGAATTGAGGACTCGTCCTCAGTTTCTCCCCAAGGTGGTTTCAGCGTTTCACCTGAACCAACCTATTTGCGGTGCCTGCGGCTACTAGGGACTTGGAGGCCTCCAAGTTGCTAGACGTTGTCAGTGCCCTGAAAATATATGTTTCCAGGACGGCTGGAGTCAGGAAATCTGACTCGCTGTTTATCCTGTATGCACCCAACAAGCTGGGTGCTCCTGCTTCTAAGCAGACTATTGCTCGTTGGATTTGTAGTACAATTCAGCTTGCACATTCTGTGGCAGGCCTGCCACAGCCAAAAATCTGTAAATGCCCACTCCACAAGGAAGGTGGGCTCATCTTGGGCGGCTGCCCGAGGAGTCTCGGCTTTTCAACTTTGCCGAGCAGCTACTTGGTCAGGAGCAAATACGTTTGTAAAATTCTACAAAATTGATATCCTGGCTGAGGAGGACCTGGAGTTCTCTCATTTGGTGCTGCAGAGTCATCCGCACTCTCCCGCCCGTTTGGGAGCTTTGGTATAATCCCCATGGTCCTTACGGAGTCCCCAGCATCCACTTAGGATGTTAGAGAAAATAAGAATTTACTTACCGATAATTCTATTTCTCATAGTCCGTAGTGGATGCTGGGCGCCCATCCCAAGTGCGGATTGTCTGCAATACTTGTACATAGTTATTGTTACAAAAATCGGGTTATTATTGTTGTGAGCCATCTTTCAGAGGCTCCTCTGTTATCATGCTGTTAACTGGGTTCAGATCACAGGTTATACGGTGTGATTGGTGTGGCTGGTATGAGTCTTACCCGGGATTCAAAATCCTTCCTTATTGTGTACGCTCGTCCGGGCACAGTATCCTAACTGAGGCTTGGAGGAGGGTCATAGGGGGAGGAGCCAGTGCACACCAGATAGTCCTAAAGCTTTCTTTAGATGTGCCCAGTCTCCTGCGGAGCCGCTATTCCCCATGGTCCTTACGGAGTCCCCAGCATCCACTACGGACTATGAGAAATAGAATTATCGGTAAGTAAATTCTTATTTTTTTTTAATACTTTTTTTGCCCAAATTTTCCATTCTGTCTTTGAAGATTTACCGAGTTTGTAAAGTGGAAATCCATGCATCCATTAAATTGTAAGCTTGCAAGCAGGGATTTTATACACCGTTGCCTGTTATTACCCAGTTTCTTTTTTTAATCTTCTGTTCCTAATTGTAAAGTGCAACAGTATATGTTTTTTTATATATACATAATAATAATAATAATAATAATAATAATAATATATATATATATATATATATATATATATAAAAAAAGAATAAAAAATAAGCAGGTGACATGACATGAAGAAATAATTCTGGAAGCAAGTGGAGATGGGGAAAATGTATTTGTTAGACCACTATTGTTTTTACAGATAAAAAGTACATTAGGGATTAGGCTTCCAGCAGTGCTGCATATATTGTGCTCAGCAGTGTAGTCTTTGTACATAGAACTATTGTGGCTGTGTAGGTGATTACTATACTGGGATTCTGTAGCTCAATCAAGCAGATAGTTACAAAGTGAATTTCCCCACAGGAATATGGCATACCTCCCAACATGACCCTCTCCAGGAGGGACAGAATGCTCTGCTCCTGGACTTCCCTCTTAATTTATGCTTGCCATCACCTGTTCTGAAACACCTTTCTTATCCATTACCCTGTTTAATACAGGTGTCGGCAATCATAAATTAAGGAAAAGTCAAGAAGCAGAGCATTGTGTCCCTCCTGGAGAGGGTCATGTTGGGAGGTAGGATATGGGGTAGTCAATATCTGTGTCCATGATTTATCCAGGGGGCGGATGTATCCCCTGGCTCATCATTGGTTACTAATGTTGCACCATTTTAGATAACACAGATGTAGCAAACGGCAGGGAGAAATGAGTCCTACCAAAATCCCCCCTGCAATAGTAGCAACCAGCACCAGGCTTGGCACGTCACTCTATAACAGAGTCCTACATTGTGGAATCCCCCTGATATAATGTACAATAAAGTCAAGCTCAGTCAGCATGGGATTCCCTATAGAAATCAGACAAACCAAACTTGTGCACTTACCATGGAAAAAAAAACCTCTGTGTTGTATAGAACTATAGTCTATAGCTCACTCCGGCAACCTCGTACCCTCCAACATTTTACAAAGGAAACATATAACGACACAAACTAATTATGTATTGTTGTGGACTACAAGTTCCAGCAAACCCTGGCAGCCATTAACTGTTTGTACATTCTTGTGCTTGTACAAAAGGAGACACCAGCATACACAGAGCATGCTAGATGCTATAGAACCGTAAGTACCAGCATACCCTGGCAGCCCAGGTCTACTAGAACATGTAGTTTCACAATAGTACCTAATAGAATAAAATAAGAATTTACTCACCGGTAATTCTATTTCTCGTAGTCCGTAGTGGATGCTGGGTACTCCGTAAGGACCATGGGGAATAGACGGGCTCCGCAGGAGACTGGGCACTCTTAAAAGAAAGATTAGGTACTATATCTGGTGTGCACTGGCTCCTCCCTCTATGCCCCTCCTCCAGACCTCAGTTAAGGAAACTGTGCCCGGAAGAGCTAACATTACTAGGAAAGGATTTGGAATCCAGGGTAAGACTCATACCAGCCACACCAATCACACTGTACAACTTGTGATAACCATACCCAGTTAACAGTATGAACAACAACTGAGCCTCAGTCAACAGATGGCTCAAAACAATAACCCTTTAGGTAAGCAATAACTATATACATGTATTGCAGAGAGTCCGCACTTTGGGATGGGCTCCCAGCATCCACTACGGACTACGAGAAATAGAATTACCGGTGAGTAAATTCTTATTTTCTCTGACGTCCTAGTGGATGCTGGGTACTCCGTAAGGACCATGGGGATTATACCAAAGCTCCCAAACGGGCGGGAGAGTGCGGACGACTCTGCAGCACCAAATGAGCAAAGGCAAGGACCTCCTCAGCCAGGGTATGAAACTTGTAGAATTTAGCAAATGTGTTTGAACCCGACCAAGTAGCAGCTCGGCAAAGTTGTAAAGCCGAGACCCCTCGGGCAGCCGCCCAAGAAGAGCCCACCTTCCTTGTGGAATGGGCTTTTACTGATTTAGGATGCGGCAATCCTGCCGCAGAGTGAGCTTGCTGAATCGTGTTACAGATCCAGCACGCAATAGTTTGCTTTGAAGCAGAAGCACCCAGCTTGTTGGGCGCATGCAGGATAAACAGCGAGTCAGTCTTCCTGACTCCAGCCGTCCTGGCTACATAGATTTTCAAAGCCCTGACTACATCTAGTAACTTGGAGTCTTCCAAGTCCCGAGTAGCCGCAGGCACCACAATAGGTTGGTTCAAATGAAACGCTGATACCCCCTTAGGGAGAAATTGGGGACGAGTCCTCAATTCTGCCCTGTCCATATGGAAGATCAGATAAGGGCTTTTACACGACAAAGCCGCCAATTCTGACACACGCCTAGCCGAAGCTAAGGCCAATAGCATGACCACTTTCCACGTGAGATATTTTAGTTCCACGGTCTGAAGTGGCTCAAACCAGTGGGATTTCAGGAAATCCAACACAACGTTAAGATCCCAAGGTGCCACTGGAGGCACAAAAGGGGGCTGAATATGCAGCACTCCCTTAACAAACGTCTGAACTTCAGGTAGTGAAGCCAGTTCTTTTTGAAAGAAAATAGATAGGGCCGAAATCTGGACCTTAATGGATCCTAATTTTAGGCCCATAGTCACTCCTGACTGTAGGAAGTGCAGGAATCGACCCAGCTGGAATTCCTCTGTAGGGGCCTTCCTGGCCTCACACCAAGCAACATAGTTTCGCAATATACGGTGATAATGTTGTGCTGTCACATCTTTCCTAGCCTTTATCAGCGTAGGAATCACTTCATCTGGAATGCCCTTTTCGGTTAGGATCCGGCGTTCAACCGCCATGCCGTCAAACGCAGCCGCGGTAAGTCTTGGAACAGACAGGGCCCCTGCTGTAACAGGTCCTGTCTGAGAGGCAGAGGCCATGGTTCCTCTGAGATCATTTCTTGTAGTTCTGGGTACCAAGTTCTTCTTGGCCAATCCGGAACGATGAGTATAGTTCTTACTCCTCTCTTTCTTACTATCCTCAGTACCTTGGGTATGAGAGGAAGAGGAGACAACACATAAACCGACTGGTACACCCACGGTGTCACTAGTGCGTCCACAGCTATCGCCTAAGGGTCTCTTGACCTGGCGCAATATTTTTTTAGCTTTTTGTTGAGGCGGGACGCCATCATGTCCACCTGTGGCCGTTCCCAACGGTTTACAAACTGCGTGAAGACTTCTGGATGAAGTCCCCACTCTCCCGGGTGGAGGTCGTGCCTGCTGAGGAAGTCTGCTTCCCAGTTGTCCACTCCCGGAATGAACACTGCTGACAGTGCTAGCACGTGATTTTTTGCCCATCGGAGAATCCTTGTGGCTTCTGCCATCGCCATCCTGCTTCTTGTGCCGCCCTGGCGGTTTACATGGGCGACCGCCGTGTTGTTGTCTGATTGAATCAGCACTGGTTGGTTTTGAAGCAGGGGCTCTGCTTGACTCAGGGCGTTGTAAATGGCCCTTAGTTCCAGTATATTTATGTGTAGTGAAGTCTCCTGACTTGACCACTGTCCCTGGAAGTTCCTTCCCTGAGTGACTGCCCCCCATCCTCGGAGGCTTGCGTCCGTGGTCACCAGGATCCAGTCCTGTATGCCGAATCTGCGGCCCTCGAGAAGATGAGCACTCTGCAGCCACCACAGCAGAGACACCCTGGTCCTTGGGGACAGGGTGATCAACCGATGCATCTGAAGATGCGATCCGGACCATTTGTCTAACAGATCCCACTGAAAGATCCTTGCATGGAACCTGCCGAAGGGTGGTTTCAGGAGGTCCCTGACCAGCGATGACAATTCCTGGGCCTTCTCCACCGGGAGAAACACCTTCTTCTGTTCTGTGTCCAGAATCATGCCCAGGAAGAGCAGACGCGTCGCAGGAATCAGCTGCGACTTTGGGATATTCAGAATCCAGCCGTGCTGTTGCAACACTTCCCGAGAAAGTGCCACGCTGACTAACAACTGCTCTCTGGACCTCGCCTTTATAAGGAGATCGTCCAAGTACGGGATAATTATAACTCCCTTCTTCCGAAGGAGTATCATCATTTCTGCCATTACCTTGGTAAATACCCTCGGTGCCGTGGACAGACCAAACGGCAACGTCTGGAATTGGTAATGACAGTCCTGTACCACAAACCTGAGGTACTCCTGGTGAGGTGGGTAAATGGGGACATGCAGATAAGCGTCCTTGATGTCCAGCGACACCATAAAATCCCCCTCTTCCAGGCTCGCAATAACCGCCCTGAGCGATTCCATTTTGAACTTGAACTTCCTTACATAAGTGTTCAAGGATTTCAAATTTAGAATGGGTCTCACCGAACCGTCTGGTTTCGGTACCACAAACATTGTGGAATAGTAACCCCGTCCCTGTTGAAGGAGGGGAACCTTGATTATCACCTGCTGAAGGTACAGCTTGTAAATAGCCGCCAGCACTACCTCCCTTTCCCTGGGAGCCGCTGGCAAGGCTGATTTGAGGTAACGGCGAGGGGGAGTCGCCTCGAACTCCAGCATGTATCCCTGAGATACCACTTGTAGAACCCAGAGATCCACCTGTGAGCGAACCCACTGGTCGCTGAAGTTCCGGAGACGCGCCCCCACCGCACCTGGCTCCACCTGTGGAGCCCCAGCGTCATGCGGTGGACTTAGTGGAAGCAGGGGAGGATTTTTGTTCCTGGGAACTGGCTGTCTGGTGCAGCTTTTTCCCTCTACCCCTGCCTCTGGGCAGAAAGGATGCGCCTCTGACCCGCTTGCCTTTCTGAGGCCGAAAGGACTGTACTTGATAATACGGTGCTTTCTTAGGCTGTGAGGAAACCTGAGGTAAAAAAGTCGACTTTCCAGCTGTTGCTGTGGATACGAGGTCCGAGAGACCGTCCCCAAACAATTCCTCACCCTTATAAGGCAAAACCTCCATGTGCCTTTTAGAATCAGCATCACCTGTCCACTGCCGAGTCCATAATACTCTCCTGGCAGAAATGGACATTGTATTAATTCTAGATGCCAGCCGGCAAATGTCCCTCTGTGCATCCCTCATATACAAGACAACGTCCTTTATATGCTCTATGGTTAGCAAAATAGCATCCCTGTCGAGGGTATCAATGTTGTCTGACAGGGTATCAGACCACGCTGTTGCAGCACTACACATCCATGCTGAAGCAAAAGCAGGTCTCAGTATAGTACCTGAGTGTGTATATACAGACTTCAGGATAGCCTCCTGCTTTCTATCTGCAGGCTCCTTTAGGGCGGCCGTATCCTGAGACGGCAGTGCCACCCTTTTAGATAATCGTGTGAGCGCCTTGTCCACCCTAGGGGATGTCTCCCAGCGTAACCTATCCGTTGGCGGGAAAGGGTACGCCATCAGTAACCTCTTAGAAATCACTAGTTTCTTATCAGGGGAACACCATGCTTCTTCACACAATTCATTTAATTCATCAGATGGGGGAAAAGTCACTGGCTGCTTTTTCTCCCCAAACATAATACCCTTTTTAGTGGTAACCGGGTTAATGTCAGAAATGTGCAATACATTTTTCATTGCCGTAATCATGCATCGGATGGCCCTTGTGGACTGTACATTTGTCTCATCCTCGTCTACACTGGAGTCAGACTCCGTGTCGACATCTGTGTCTGCCATCTGACCTAGCGGGCATTTTTGAGCCCCTGATGGCCTCTGAGACGCCTGGGCAGGCGCGGGCTGAGATGCCGGCTGTCCCAAGGCTGTTACGTCATCAAACCTTTTATGTAAAGAGTTGACAATGTCGGTTAATACCTTCCACATATCCATCCACTCTGGTGTCGGCCCCGTAGGGGGCGACATCACACTTATCGGCTCCTGCTCCGCCTCCACGTAGCCCTCCTCATCAAACATGTCGACACAGCCGTACCGACACACCGCACACACACAGGGAATGCTCTGACTGAGGACAGGACCCCACAAAGTCCTTTGGGGAGACAGAGAGTATGCCAGCACACACCACAGCGCTATATAACACAGGGATTTCCACTATACTGTGATTTTTCCCAATAGCTGCTAATACACAAATTGCGCCTAAATTTATGTGCCCCCCCTCTCTTTTTTACCCTTGTCGTACTGGATACTGCAGGGGAGAGCCTGGGGAGCGTCCTTCCAGCGGAGCTGTGAAGAGAAAATGTCGCTGGCTGTGCTGAGGAAGATAGCCCCGCCCCCTCAGCGGCGGGCTTCTCCCGCTTTTTATAATGTTAATGGTGGGGGTTTTTGCACATATACAGTGTTATACACTGTATTATGTGCTAATTTATGCCAAAAGGTAAACTTCCCCCCCCAGCGCCCTGCACCCAACAGTGACCGGAGTGTGTGGTGTGGTGTGCTATGGGAGCAATGGCGCACAGCTGCAGTGCTGTGCGCTACCTTAATGAAGACAGGAGTCTTCAGCCGCCGTTTTTCATCTTTATCTTCCGTCTTCTGGCTCTGCAAGGGGGGCGGCGGCGCGGCTCCGGGAACGGACGATCGAGGTCGGGCCCTGTGTTCGATCCCTCTGGAGCTAATGGTGTCCAGTAGCCTTAGAAGTACAAGCTAGCTGCAAGCAGGTAGGTTTGCTTCTCTCCCCTCAGTCCCTCGTAGCAGTGAGTCTGTTGCCAGCAGATCTCACTGAAAATAAAAAACCTAACAAATACTTTCTTTTCTAGTGAACTCAGGAGAGCCCACTAGGTGCATCCAGCTCTGGCCGGGCACAGATTCTAACTGAGGTCTGGAGGAGGGGCATAGAGAGAGGAGCCAGTGCACACCAGATATAGTACCTAATCTTTCTTTTAAGAGTGCCCAGTCTCCTGCGGAGCCCGTCTATTCCCCATGGTCCTTACGGAGTACCCAGCATCCACTAGGACGTCAGAGAAAACACATTTAAGAAAAACAATCAAACCTTTTTTATTACATGAAAGACACGTCTAAGCTCTTTACTATAATGTTATTAAACTGCTAAATTCAAAGGGTAATCTTGTTGCTGAAGTAGCTGCAGTAGTCCATAGAGAATCTCCATCTACAGCCCAATCCAAGGGGAAATAAAGGAAAAAAGCATAAAGGATGAAAGCAACTGCTCCTAATGGAGCGCCTCCACAAACTGGCAAAGAGCAGAATGAAGGCAGACAAGATTTATGGCATATATAAGACAAGTCTAGTGTTATGTTACGCTTCCGGTGCACCTTTGTTCTAGACCACAGGTTCTCAAACTCGGTCCTCAGGACCCCACACGGTGCATGTTTTCCAGGTCTCCTCACAGAATCGCTAGTGAAATAATTAGCTCCACCTCTGGACCTTTTAAAATGTGTCTGTGAGAAATTAATACACCTGTGCACTTGCTGGGTTACCTGCAAAACATGCACTGTGTGGGGTCCTGAGGACCGAGTTTGAGAACCACTGTTCTAGACACATCCATACAGTACAATGTAATACAATATAACAGTATGTTTTCTACCTGAGTGTAGTGTTATGTTACTATTATGATCAGTGACGGACTAGAGGCTTGGAGGCGCCTATTCAGATGCTGGAGCTCAGACACAGAGCACAGTGGATCCCCTTTAGCTTGTGGGCCCCTGGACATTTGCCAGTCCAGCCATCCTGTAGTTACACCACTGCTTATGATGCACCGTTGCTTTAGATCATTATCACATAATCATGTTTCTAATGACAAGCAGTATCTTCAACATACTTAAATTGACACTTGGGGGTTGATGCATGATCCTCCGTTATGTGCGGGAAAAGTGGAATCAGCAACATTATGTACCGCCTCTCCCCCATGTATTACTGTACCAATGATATGCGATATGCATTCCTGACATCATCGGCCCTGCTATCTTTAAGATAGCATGCCGTTATGCTATAATAAATACTTTATTTCATCTTCAGAGGTGCTGCACACATAGAGGGAGGCACAAAGGCAGAGAATGCGTCAGTCTAGTCTGGCACCAGCCTCAGGCAACTATGGGGTTTAAGATGATCCCTTGGATGAACAGATTGTCAAACGGAAGTGCTGGGCACAGATGGATTTTTTTTATTAATCACTTTTTATGTTTTTAGTGTTATGGGCATTATCATTGTTCTTTAGAATGTATTTGTTTCTTTATACATGTTCTTAATTTTGCATAATGCAGAATTTTTTACAGCAGATTCGTGGAAGAATAACTGACCACCTGCAAGGGCTGGTCACAAATAAAGTTTAGTGTTATCTATCAAATGGGTGACGCAACAAGGTGGGGGAGGGGGTTTGAGGAGGCGCTGAGGCCCTCTGGCTGACGGGAGTGATCCAGGCGTACGGGTGTCAAATTACTTGTCATGCCTGAGGGTTGAGGCTGTCCTGGGGCTGACGTATATGTGAACCTGGGTGGCAGTATGGGATTTGTGGACATACAGGGCACCCTTAGCACAGACGCCTGTAGGCATGACCAAGACGACAGAGGTGTAAAAGTCAAGTTCTTTATTGTGCACACTGGGGGTAATTCCAAGTTGATCGCAGCAGGATTTTTGATAGCAATTGGGCAAAACCATGTGCACTGCAGGGGAGGCAGATATAACATGTGCAGAAAGAGTTAGATTTGGGTGGGTTATTTTAATTCTGTGCAGGGTAAATACTGGCTGCTTTATTTTTACACTGCAAATTAGATTGCAGATTGAACTCACCACACCCAAATCTAACTCTCTCTGCACATGTTATATCTGCCTCCCCTGCAGTGCACATGGTTTTGCCCAACTGCTAAAAAAATTCCTGCTGCGATCAACTTGGAATTACCCCCACAGTTCAATAATCACAATGGCAGTGAGGTGAAAGAACCAATGCTCAGCAATTAGAATTCACAGTGTAATTATAGCAGCACAGTTCCTCAGATACGGTAGTAACAAGTATGCTGTTTGGAGTAGTACGATATGGCACAGTCTTGGAAGACACTGAGGGGGATATCCAGTTATCCCCGGAAAAACATTGGGTCCGAAAAATGGCAGTTTTTTGGACTTTTTTCCGATGTTCCACCGATTTCTTTTTACAGGCGAACCAGATGGATCGCCTGTAAAAAAAAAAAAAACCCTTCTCCTGAAAACACACAGGTTCAGTGAAACCTGTGTGGTTTTTGTGTGAAACAGCCCCGTTTTCGGACGAAAACTGGGCTGTTTCCAGGGATTCTGCTTCGCCTGCCGGAGGCAGGTGAAACAAAATCCCCGATAAGCCGGCGCGTGCCGCTGTTTATCGGCGCTAATTAGCTAGCCCCCGGCGGGACAATTAGCCCCGGTAAATTACCGGGGCTGATTGGATATCTCCCTGAGATGGTATTGTCCACAGATGTTAACAGCTAACCACTGTACTGATGAGATGAACTGATACTGACCAGGGGATAACACACTGGAAGCTGGGGTCGATGGCAGAGCACCGAGGTATGCTGAGAGCTGGAGGACTGCCGAGGTGAACTGGCACAGAGGGTGATTACAGTGGAACTCATCGTTGGTGACAGAGTTCGATGCTGAGACACCAATGATGACAGAGTTTGATGTTGTGGCACCGATGGTGATCTGAAGGTCACCACTGGTAACTGGAAACGATATAGGAACACCGCTGGTGACTGGAAATGATGTAGGAACACCGCTGAGAACTGGAGACGGTGAAGGAACACTGCTGATAACAGGAGGCAATGTGGAAACACTGCTGGTAGCTGGAAACGATGTTGGAACACCGCTGAGAATTGGAGATGGTGAAGGAACACTGCTGGTAACTGGAGGCAATGTGGAAACACAGCTGAAGTCAGGCAGCACAGCAGGATGGAAACTGGTGCAGGTCTCTTTAAGTGGAGCAAGGTCACAAGAGCTGAAATGCCTGGAGACAGCAAGCAGGAACAACCACAGAATGTAGAGACATCCAACACTGGGTTAGACAACCATAGCCAGGCCCAGCACTACCCACTCAGCAAAGGGATGCAAAGCAGGTAGGCGCCAGGCAGGAGAGGTGCTCCATGCTTTGCATCCCTGCTGCGCCAGTGCGCCGACGGGCTCCTCTGCTGCTACCGGCTGCTGTGCCTGTCACACTAACAGGCAGCAGCGCTGGCAGCTTGGAGCCTCCTCCTCCCCCCACCCCTGTGACAGCGGCTGTATTCGGGCAAAAGGGGTGGGGCTACACTGCACCAAGGGGGCAGGGCTATGTGGATCTAAGGGGTCGGAGCTACATGGGAACGAACAGGCTGCAGCAGATCCTGCTGCCTGCCAGCAATACAGCAAGACAGACAGCCAGAAAGATCAGTAAGTGTATGGAAAAGAGTGAGTGAGAGAAAGTGTGTGTGTGAGAGTATGTGTAGGGGTGTCCGAATGTTTTTAGGTTGGGGGGGTATAATCTGAGTTTGGTGTCCCTAGCTTCCCAACGCACTGTGACAATGCGTGAGATCAAGCCCGGCGGAGGGCACGGGATCTCATTGAGAGTGCAGATACATTGAAGTCTCGCTGTCCCCTCCCCCTCACACACATATTTGTCACTGTGTAATACCCCCCCTGTGTTCTATCACTATGTTAACCCCCCTGTTCTGTCACTGTGTCACCCCCCATGTTCTGTCACTGTGTCACCCACCTGTGTTGTCACTGTGTCACCACCCCCCGCCGTGTTCTGTCACTGTGTCATCCCCCCATGTTCTGTCACTGTGACACCATCCCCATGTTCTGTCACTGTGTCACCCCCTCATCATCTGTCACTCTGTCACACCCCCTCTGTGTTCTTTACCAGTCACTGTGTCACCCAGTTATTGTGTAAACCCCACCCCCGTGTTCTCTCCCAGCCACTGTGCCCCACTCCCCTGCAAAACCCTGCACGGTGCCAAACTAGCGCTGTGCCATCGGTGCCTGACGCACAGCGCATATGCACTTTGGGCGCAGAACCGCTGGCAGCAGCCTCAACTCTATGGAGGTGATTTAGCATAAATCGCAATATTGCTGAAATTGCTGTTGAGCGATATCAGCACCTGTACGCATGTGCGCACGCAGGTGCATGCATGTGCAAGGTCTTAAACTGCGTCCCCACGCATGTCATTGTAAAGGGTTGTAGTTGTGCAATTTTTCGTACAACTACAACCCATGCTGAATTAGGCCCTATGTGTGTCCGTCTGCCGCATGGTACTGTAGCTGCAGCGCCCAGCTACTTGTGACATAGGTAGCCAGGCAGTGCTGCAGATTCCCGTCCTTCATTACAGTCCGCCTTTCCTGGCTGGTGCTTCGGAGCAAAACATAAATATAATTACAGACAGACAGAAACACACACACTTAAAGGGGGCTTAGGGGGCTTTACCTGGATGTGTGACATGGACCCTACCTGCTGTAATATGTAAAGGGGAATCTACCTGGAGCAATGTGTAAAAGGGACTCTACCTGGAATAATGTGTAATGTGTAAAAGAGGTCTCTACCTTGCGTAATGTGTAGAAGAGGTCTCGACCTGGAGTAATGCGTAATGTGTAAAAGGGACTCTACCTGGAGCAATGTATATAAGTGTACATTATACAGTATGGCGTAATTTGAATAATGGCGACTACTGTGCGGCGTAATATGAATTGGTATTATATTGTGACCACGCCCCTTCCCCATGAAGCCATGTCCCTATATTTTTGCCGCACACATTCGGCGCGCACTGTCCCTGTTTTAAATATGGGGGGGGGGGGGGAGATGGACACCAATTCTCTTTCTGGCACAGGGCGCCAAAATGTCTAGCTCTGACCCTGCAGCCTGTTGAATGCAGCTTCCCCATACATCTGCTCTGCTTACATGATCTAGTAGACCAGCAGCAGCTGCAGACACTTCTGTTTCTGTGGTGTGTTAAGGTCTTCTACTGCCAGTCTCCTGCTGGTAACTGATGATCAGTGCAGGTACAGGTGGCTCACCCTTCCACCCTCCACCTCTCTTAGGTCACCCTGTCTCTCAGACACTGTAATCGCGCGGAAGCCATGTGTGGCACACGCTGTCCCTTCAGCACACGCTGTTCCTTTGTGGAATATGGGAGGGTGCAAATTTATAGTTTGCAGGGGGGCGCCGAACACCCTAGCACCGGCCCTGACCATAGCACTGACAACAGGAAGTCTTGGTTCAGGATACTTATACCTGCTGGGAAGCAGGGATTGGCTGAGCAATCAGAGAGGATTCTGTGTACAGCGGATTGGCTGTGCAGAGTCATGTGATTAACCTAAACATGGCTGCACCCATGTTTGGCTCTGGAGGGAAAAGTCTGTTTGTAAACAGCATGTGGAAACTTGTAGTAATGGCGGCGACGGCAGAGGCCGCGGAGAGCAGGAGACGACATCCTTTAGGACAGGAGGAACATGCTGGATAGCCGTCATGTCAGTGTCGCCGGGATCACTGAGGAGAGACGGTGGAGATGCCATGCAGCGCGCTGCACGCAGACAGCACAGATGGAATCCAGGCTTGGAGTGCAGGGACAGTCTCAGAAGGCACTTGGATGGTAAGTGTGTTTAGTTACCTAGATCGTGACATTACTACCTTGTCCAGGGTGACAGAAAATCCTACTTTTGGCCCTGATCAAATGCAGGGCCGGACTGGCCCACAGGGGTACAGGGGAAGACACCGGTGGGCTCCATTGCCTAGGGGCCCACCTCCTCTTTTAGGGTTCAGATTCCAGACTCTGCACTTGAATTATACATTATACATAGGTTACATTATACTGCACAGACCTATGGTATTTTTTTTACAGTGCATTGCTGTTATTAATCTGGTATATAATCATGCATGCACTAGTAGTATTTACTATATATATTTATTAAGAGGCCCTGACCATGCACTCTTTAATGGTTAGCCAAACCTCTGTAGCGGCTGGCCACTCCCGTAAGCCTGGGCCCCTACCACTGCATTCCTCCGGTGGGCCCTTCATGCCCCATTCAGACATTGGTCAAATGCATAAATATGCCACATGCTGCATCACTACACTATACTGCATGAGTTGCAAATATCTACCAAATGTCTTACTCAAATTACACAAGTAGATAACTCAAGTAACGCTAAATCATGAATTACTGTTGGAAACCATCGCCATGTCATTATCATAAAGTAAACAAAAAATAAGATTTTACTTACCGATAAATCTATTTCTCGTAGTCCGTAGTGGATACTGGGCCTCCGTAAGGACCATGGGGAATAGCGGCTCCGCAGGAGACAGGGCACAAAATAAAAGCTTAAGGATCAGGTGGTGTGCACTGGCTCCTCCCCCTATGACCCTCCTCCAAGCCTCAGTTAGGATACTGTGCCCGGACGAGCGTACATAATAAGGAAGGATATTGAATCCCGGGTAAGACTCATACCAGCCACACCAATCACACCGTACAACTTGTGATCTGAACCCAGTTAACAGTATGATAAACGCAAAGGAGCCTCTGAAAAGATGGCTCACAACAATAATAACCCGAATCTTTGTAACAATAACTATATACAAGTATTGCAGACAATCCGCACCAGGGATGGGCGCCCAGCATCCACTACGGACTACGAGAAATAGATTTATCGGTAAGTAAAATCTTATTTTCTCTGACGTCCTAGTGGATGCTGGCACTCCGTAAGGACCATGGGGATTATACCAAAGCTCCCAAACGGGCGGGAGAGTGCGGATGACTCTGCAGCACCGAATGAGAGAACTCCAGGTCCTCCTCAGCCAGGGTATCAAATTTGTAGAATTTAGCAAACGTGTTTGCCCCTGACCAAGTAGCTGCTCGGCAAAGTTGTAAAGCCGAGACCCCTTGGGCAGCCGCCCAAGATGAGCCCACTTTCCTTGTGGAATGGGCTTTTACTGATTTTGGCTATGGCAATCCTGCCACAGAATGTGCAAGCTGAATTGTACTACAAATCCAACGAGCAATCGTCTGCTTAGAAGCAGGAGCACCCAGCTTGTTGGGTGCATACAGGATAAACAGCGAGTCAGATTTTCTGACTCCAGCCGTCCTGGAAACATATATTTTCAAGGCCCTGACAACGTCAAGCAACTTAGAGTCCTCTAAGTCCCTGGTAGCCGCAGGTACCACAATAGGTTGGTTCATGTGAAATGCAGAAACCACCTTAGGTAGAAATTGAGGACGAGTCCTCAATTCCGCCCTGTCAGAATGAAAAATTAAGTAAGGGCTTTTATATGATAAAGCCGCCAATTCTGACACACGCCTGGCTGAAGCCAAGGCTAACAGCATCGACACCTTCCATGTGAGATATTTTAAGTCCACAGTGGAAAGTGGTTCAAACCAATGTGACTTTAGAAAACTCAACACCACATTGAGATCCCAAGGTGCCACTGGAGGCACAAAAGGAGGCTGTATGTGCAGCACCCCTTTTACAAATGTCTGAACTTCAGGTACTGAAGCCAGTTCTTTCTGGAAGAAAATCGACAGGGCCGAAATTTGAACCTTAATGGACCCTAATTTTAGGCCCATAGACAGTCCTGTTTGCAGGAAATGAAGGAAACGACCCAGTTGAAATTCCTCTGTAGGGGCCTTCTTGGCCTCACACCACGCAACATATTTACGCCAAATGCGGTGATAATGTTTTGCGGTTACGTCCTTCCTGGCTTTGACCAGAGTAGGGATGACTTCTTCTGGAATGCCTTTTTCCCTCAGGATCCGGCGTTCAACCGCCATGCCGTCAAACGCAGCCGCGGTAAGTCCTGGAACAGACAAGGCCCCTGCAGTAGCAGGTCCTTTCTTAGAGGTAGAGGCCACGGTTCGTCCGTGAGCATCTCTTGAAGTTCCGGGTACCAAGTCCGTCTTGGCCAATCCGGAACCACGAGTATAGTTCTTACTCCTCTCCTTCTTATGATTCTCAGTACTTTTGGTATGAGAGGCAGAGGAGGGAACACATACACTGACTGGTACACCCACGGCGTTACCAGAGCGTCCACTGCTATTGCCTGAGGGTCCCTTGACCTGGCGCAATATCTGTCCAGTTTTTTGTTTAGACGTGACGCCATCATGTCCACCTTTGGTTTTTCCCAACGGTTTACAATCAGGTGGAAGACTTCTGGGTGAAGTCCCCACTCTCCCGGGTGAAGGTCGTGTCTGCTGAGGAAGTCTGCTTCCCAGTTGTCCACTCCCGGAATGAATACTGCTGACAGTGCTATCACATGATTTTCCGCCCAGCGAAGAATCCTTGCAGCTTCTGCCATTGCCCTCCTGCTTCTCGTGCCGCCCTGTCTGTTTACGTGGGCGACTGACGTGATGTTGTCCGATTGGATCAACACCGCCTGACCCTGAAGCAGAGGTTTTGCTTGACTTAGGGCATTGTAAATGGCCCTTAGTTCCAGAATGTTTATATGAAGAGACGTTTCCAAGCTTGACCACAGGCCCTGGAAATTCCTTCCCTGTGTGACTGCTCCCCAGCCTCTCAGGCTGGCATCCGTGGTTACCAGGATCCAATCCTGAATGCCAAATCTGCGGCCCTCTAGTAGATGAGCACTCTGCAGCCACCACAGGAGAGACACCCTTGTCCTTGGCGACAGGGTTATCCGCTGATGCATCTGCAGATGCGATCCGGACCATTTGTCCAGTAGATCCCACTGAAATGTTCTTGCATGGAATCTTCCGAATGGAATCGCTTCGTAAGAAGCCACCATTTTCCCCAGGACCCTCGTGCACTGATGCACTGAGACCTGTCCTGGTTTTAGGAGGTTCCTGACTAGCTCGGATAACTCCCTGGCCTTCTCCTCCGGGAGAAACACCTTCTTCTGGACTGTGTCCAGAATCATTCCTAGGAACAGTAGACGTGTCGTTGGAATCAGCTGCGATTTTGGAATATTTAGAATCCACCCGTGCTGACGTAACACTACCTGAGATAGTGCTACTCCGACTTCTAACTGTTCCCTGGATCTTGCCCTTATCAGGAGATCGTCCAAGTAAGGGATAATTAAAATGCCTTTTCTTCTTAGAAGAATCATCATTTCGGCCATTACCTTGGTAAAGACCCGAGGTGCCGTGGACAATCCAAACGGCAGCGTCTGAAACTGATAATGACAGTTTTGTACTACAAACCTGAGGTACCCTTGGTGAGAAGGGTATATCGGGACGTGGAGATAAGCATCTTTGATGTCCAGAGACACCATATAGTCCCCTTCTTCCAGGTTTGCTATCACTGCTCTGAGTGACTCCATCTTGAATTTGAACCTTTTTATGTAAGTGTTCAAGGATTTCAGATTTAAAATTGGTCTCACCGAGCCGTCCGGCTTCGGTACCACAAACAGCGTGGAATAATACCCCTTTCCTTGTTGCAGGAGGGGTACCTTGATTATCACCTGCTGGGAATACAGCTTGTGAATGGCTTCCAAAACTGCCTCCCTGTCGGAGGGAGACTTTGGTAAAGCAGACTTCAGGAAACGACGAGGGGGAAACGCCTCGAATTCCAGTTTGTACCCCTGCGATACTACCTGTAGAATCCAGGGATCCACTTGCGAGTGAGCCCACTGCGCGTTGAAATTCTTGAGACGGGCCCCCACCATATCTGAGTCTGCTTGTAAAGCCCCAGCGTCATGCTGAAGACTTGGCAGAAGCAGGGGAGGGCTTCTGCTCCTGTGTGTCACACCCCGCGGGCAGCGGCGGCCGCGCTTACCGCTGCGGGTGTCCTGGATGGCCTGGCGTCTCTCCCCTCCGGCGGCCTCGGGGGTCCGGCGTCGGGTCGGCGGGTCTCTCCGGCGGCTCCCGGAGCGAGGGCGCCGCCATGCTGCTTTAGATTAGGTAGGCGGAGCGGGGCTGACGTCATCTGCCCGCTCCGCCAATCAGACCAAGGCGGGAGGTTCAAAGCCAGACGCCGAGCAGGGAGCCGGCGCCTGTGTATCATCGTTCTGCTTGTCTGAAGCAGTGATTTCCAGAGCTCCCTTGTTCCTATTTTCCGCTGTGTCTCCAGTGTCTCCAGTGTCCCAGTGTCTCCAGTGTCTCCAGTGTTCCAGTGTCTCCAGTGTCCCAGTGTCTCCAGTGTCTCCAGTGTCCCAGTGTCTCCAGTGTCTCCAGTGTTCCAGTGTCTCCAGTGTCCCAGTGTCTCCAGTGTCTCCAGTGTCCCAGTGTCTCCAGTGTCTTCACGCACTTCCGTGCCTCCAAGCACCCGAGCGCCATCACGCACCTCCGTGCCTCCAAGCGCCCGAGCGCCATCACGCACCTCCGTGCCTCCAAGCGCCCGAGCGCCATCACGCACTTCCGTGCCTCCAAGCGCCCGAGCGCCATCACGCACCTCCGTGCCTCCAAGCGCCCGAGCGCCATCACGCACCTCCGTGCCTCCAAGCGCCCGAGCGCCATCACGCACCTCCGTGCCTCCAAGCGCCCGAGCGCCATCACGCACTTCCGTGCCTCCAAGCGCCCGAGCGCTATCACGCACCTCCGTGCCACCAAGGCGCCTGAGCGCCATCAGCACCTCAGTACCTCGGCACCTCAGTGCCTCTGTTCCTCAGCACTCCAGTGCCTCAGCACCATAGAACCTCAGCACCTCGGAGCCTCTGCACCTTAGTATCACAGAACTCCAACACCTCAGTACCTCGGTGTCTCAGCACCTCAGTGCCTTCAGCACCTCAATAATACCAGCATCTCTGTACCTCAGCACTCAGCACTTTCACTAGTCTTGTTTTTCAGGAGACCTTCATCATTCCTCCGTGCTTCCTGCTTACCGTCTTCATCCTGTATGAAGAAGACCTACATCCGGCCATCTCTATTGCGACCCAGTAGCGGTTCCTCTTCCCTGTCACCGGAAGAAGCCCCGAGTCCACAACACCCTTCGACCAGGTCAGTGATAGTATACACAGGCCACATGGACCCGGGGAATCGGAACCCAGAAGCAAGTGCCATCCAAGATCTGGTTTCCCGTGTACAGAGTCAGGAAGCGGCGCAAAACCAGGTGATGCGGTATCTCCAAGAGCTATCCGGCAGGTTGGATCAAATTCAGGTTTCCCTGGCTTCAGTAGTTCCAGTTCCAGCTCCAGTACCCACTCCGGCAGTCGTTCCTGTTAATGCTCACGCAGTGTCCGGTACCAGGTCACGCCTTCAGCTTCCCACTCCCTCTCGCTACAACGGCAACCCGAAGAATTGCCGTGGTTTTCTTAACCAGTGCGAGGTGCAGTTTGAACTCCTCGCACACAATTTTCCCACGGATCGATCCAAAGTAGCATACATTATTTCCTTGCTTGAGGGTTCAGCGTTGGAATGGGTGTCTCCTTTATGGGAGCGATCTGATCCTTTGGTTTCCAACTACACTAATTTCATCTCATCTTTCCGCCGGATCTTTGATGAGCCTGGCAGAACGGCCGCTGCCTCTTCAGATCTTCTTAGAGTTCGACAAGGCTCTCGTTCAGTGGGTCAGTATGTGATTCATTTTCAGACCATAGCTTCCGAATTGCGCTGGGATAATGATGCCTTACGGGCCGCTTTCTGGAACGGGCTGTCCGACCGTCTTAAAGACGAATTGATTACAAGAGATTTGCCAGATTCCTTGGAACAGTTGATCTCGCTCTGTGTGAAAGTGGATCTCCGCATGCAGGAACGAGTTGGCGAACGTTCTCGGTCTGATCGGTGCAGATTCCGGGCTCCTCCGTCTAAACCATCGGTTACGACAGCTCCAGACGAACCCATGCAAATTAATCGGTCTCGACTGTCTCCAGAGGAGCGACAGCGTCGGCGTGAGAACAAACTTTGCCTCTACTGTGGAGCCGCGGATCACTTCCTCAAGTCTTGCAAAGCTCGCCCGGGAAACGGGCAATCCTAGCCTGTTCCGGGGAAGTCAAGCTGGGTGTGGTTTCTCAATCTTCTCCAGAAGTGGACTGTTTACTCTCAGTATCTTTGTCTACTAAAACAAAAGTCAAGACCGTTATGGCTCTTTTGGATTCAGGTGCTGCGGGGAATTTTATTTCTCTTTCCTGCGCCCAGAGTTTGGGTTTGAAATTACAGTTGGTCGAACGACCTATTACTATTACAGCCATTAACGGGGTTCAAATTCCTAACGCCTTGATTACGAGTCAGTCTGAGTCAATTCAGCTACAAGTGGGAGCTTTACATCATGAACAACTGAAGTTTCTAGTTATTCAGGAAATGTCTCACGATCTCTTTTTGGGTTTTCCCTGGCTCAGGCTACACAACCCTCATGTCGACTGGGGGTCGACACAAATAATTTCTTGGAGTCCTTTCTGCCGATTGAATTGTCTTACTCCTGTCGTTCCACTCCGTGCGTCGGCCAAGTTGGACGTGGAGTTAGTTCCTGAGGCTTATCGAGAGTTTTTGGATGTCTTCTCGGAACAGGCGGCTGATAAATTACCTCCGCATAGGGCTTGGGACTGTCCCATTGAGCTCATTCCTGGGAAAATACCGCCTCGAGGTCGCACTTATCCTTTGTCGGTTCCAGAGACACAAGCTATGTCTGAGTACATTAAGTCGAATTTGCAGAAGGGCTTCATCCGTCCCTCCACTTCTCCAGCGGGAGCTGGCTTCTTCTTTGTAAAAAAAAAAGATGGAGGGCTGAGACCATGCATCGACTATCGTGGTTTAAATGAAGTCACCATTAAAAACAAGTATCCTCTGCCGCTCATCACAGAGCTTTTTGATAGAGTGCGTGGAGCTCGAGTATTTACTAAGCTTGACTTAAGAGGAGCATACAACTTGATACGTATTCGTCAAGGAGATGAGTGGAAGACGGCTTTCAATACGAGAGATGGGCATTATGAGTACCTGGTAATGCCATTTGGCCTCAGCAACGCCCCCGCTGTCTTTCAAGGATTCATTAATGAAGTCTTTCGGGATATGTTGTATCTGAATGTAGTAGTCTATTTGGATGACATTTTGATTTTTTCTAAGAATCTTTCTGAGCACCGACTACAAGTTAAGGAAGTACTCCTTCGGTTGCGCAAGAATCATCTTTATGGCAAGATCTCCAAGTGCACCTTTGAGGTTCCTTCTATTTCATTTTTGGGCTACATTATTTCTGGAACTGAATTGCGTATGGATCCGGAGAAACTTTCGGCCATCCGGGATTGGACTCAACCTCTTTCCTTAAAAGCAGTGCAACGATTTCTAGGATTCGCAAATTATTATCGGAAATTTATAAGAGGTTTCTCTACCATCGTGGCACCTATTACGGCTCTGACTAAAAAAGGGGCTGACCCAAGCAATTGGCCTTCTGAAGCAATAGCAGCGTTCAAACAGTTGAAGACCGCCTTTATATCTGCTCCCGTACTTCAGCAGCCAGATTTCCTAAAACCATTCTTTTTGGAGGTTGATGCTTCCACGGTAGGCATAGGTGCTGTACTCTCGCAATACGCCTCAGATGGGAAGTTGCATCCGTGTGGGTTTCATTCTCGCAAGTTCTCCCCTGCTGAACTAAATTACACCATCGGAGACAAAGAGCTACTGGCAATTAAATCTGCGTTGGAAGAATGGAGGTATCTTCTGGAGGGTGCTAAACACTTAATCACAATTTTTACGGACCACAAGAATTTACTGTATCTAAAGACGGCCCAATGTTTGAACCCCCGTCAGGCGAGATGGGCGCTCTTCTTTACCAGATTTTCCTTTATCATCAAGTATCGGGCTGGAATTCTAAATACTAAGGCTGATGCCCTATCCCGTTCAGTGATGGCTTCCGATGAGGAGAATACTATGGGGAAGGCATTAATCCTCAGTCCCATCTCTATTTCTGCAGCTCCCACTAGGTTGGGCCCTCCCACGGGAAGAATGTCGGTACCAGTTAAATTTCGACCGAGACTGTTGCAGTGGGCACACACTTCTAAGTTTTCTGGTCATCCGGGAATTCAGAAAATGTGGGAATTTCTGCGAAGATCATACTGGTGGGACACTATGAAAAAAGATGTTCAAGAGTATGTCAATTCGTGTCCTCAATGTGCTCAGCACAAAACTCCACGTCTGCCGCCTACGGGTTTGTTGCATCCTTTGTCCATTCCTAAAAAGCCTTGGACTCATATCTCGATGGACTTTGTTACTGAATTACCGCTCTCTAAGGGTCATAACACCATTTGGGTGATCATTGACCGATTCTCTAAGATGGCACATTTTATTCCGTTGACCGGATTACCCTCCGCTTCCAAGTTGGCCCTGTTATTCATCCAAGAGCATTTCCGCCTGCACGGGTTACCTCTGGAAATAGTCTCAGATCGGGGAGTACAGTTTACAGCGAGATTCTGGAGAGCCCTCTGTTCAACTCTACAAATTAAGCTCAAATTCTCTTCTGCTTACCATCCACAGACTAATGGGCAAACTGAACGCGTCAATCAGGATCTAGAGACTTTTCTCCGTATTTACCTTTCCCCTTCTCAAGATAACTGGGTGGAGTTGTTGCCGTGGGCTGAGTTTGCCCACAACCATTTTTATCATTCTTCTACTGGTGAGTCTCCATTCTTTATTAATTATGGATTTCATCCCCAAGTTCCGGAGTTGCCCATTTGTCCTCCAGAAGAAGTTCCTGCTGCAGCCTCAACTCTTCGACATTTCACTCAAATTTGGAGCCGAGTTCATGCCAATCTTAAGAGGGTTTCCGGTCGCTATAAATTCTTTGCGGATAGGAAACGACGAGCAGCTCCTCAATATAAGGTTGGTGACAAGGTATGGCTCTCTACCCGCAATCTTCGTTTGAAAGTACCCACCATGAAATTTGCCCCAAGGTTCATTGGTCCTTTCTCAGTGCGGCAAGTCTTGAACCCGGTCGTTTGCAAATTGGAGTTGCCTTCCCACCTTCGAATTCCAAACTCCTTCCACGTCTCTCTCCTCCGCCCCCTCATTCTAAATCGGTTCCACTCAGCATCTCCTAGGCCAACTACTACTGTGTCTGAAGCTGGGACAGAATTTGAAATCAAAGCTATTCTTGACTCTCGTTATTTTCATAAGAAATTACAGTACTTGGTAGAATGGAAAGGTTATGGTCCTGAAGAGAGAAGTTGGATCAATGCTACTGAGGTAATGGCTCCCCGACTGGTTCGAATCTTCCATTCCAGACATCCAACTAAACCCGGAAAGTGTCCAGGGGCCACTCCTGGAGGAGGGGGTACTGTCACACCCCGCGGGCAGCGGCGGCCGCGCTTACCGCTGCGGGTGTCCTGGATGGCCTGGCGTCTCTCCCCTCCGGCGGCCTCGGGGGTCCGGCGTCGGGTCGGCGGGTCTCTCCGGCGGCTCCCGGAGCGAGGGCGCCGCCATGCTGCTTTAGATTAGGTAGGCGGAGCGGGGCTGACGTCATCTGCCCGCTCCGCCAATCAGACCAAGGCGGGAGGTTCAAAGCCAGACGCCGAGCAGGGAGCCGGCGCCTGTGTATCATCGTTCTGCTTGTCTGAAGCAGTGATTTCCAGAGCTCCCTTGTTCCTATTTTCCGCTGTGTCTCCAGTGTCTCCAGTGTCCCAGTGTCTCCAGTGTCTCCAGTGTTCCAGTGTCTCCAGTGTCCCAGTGTCTCCAGTGTCTCCAGTGTCCCAGTGTCTCCAGTGTCTCCAGTGTTCCAGTGTCTCCAGTGTCCCAGTGTCTCCAGTGTCTCCAGTGTCCCAGTGTCTCCAGTGTCTTCACGCACTTCCGTGCCTCCAAGCGCCCGAGCGCCATCACGCACCTCCGTGCCTCCAAGCGCCCGAGCGCCATCACGCACCTCCGTGCCTCCAAGCGCCCGAGCGCCATCACGCACTTCCGTGCCTCCAAGCGCCCGAGCGCCATCACGCACCTCCGTGCCTCCAAGCGCCCGAGCGCCATCACGCACCTCCGTGCCTCCAAGCGCCCGAGCGCCATCACGCACCTCCGTGCCTCCAAGCGCCCGAGCGCCATCACGCACTTCCGTGCCTCCAAGCGCCCGAGCGCTATCACGCACCTCCGTGCCACCAAGGCGCCTGAGCGCCATCAGCACCTCAGTACCTCGGCACCTCAGTGCCTCTGTTCCTCAGCACTCCAGTGCCTCAGCACCATAGAACCTCAGCACCTCGGAGCCTCTGCACCTTAGTATCACAGAACTCCAACACCTCAGTACCTCGGTGTCTCAGCACCTCAGTGCCTTCAGCACCTCAATAATACCAGCATCTCTGTACCTCAGCACTCAGCACTTTCACTAGTCTTGTTTTTCAGGAGACCTTCATCATTCCTCCGTGCTTCCTGCTTACCGTCTTCATCCTGTATGAAGAAGACCTACATCCGGCCATCTCTATTGCGACCCAGTAGCGGTTCCTCTTCCCTGTCACCGGAAGAAGCCCCGAGTCCACAACACCCTTCGACCAGGTCAGTGATACTGTGAAGCGGCTGCATGGTGCAGTCTTTTTCCTCTTCCTCTGCCCCGGGGCAGAAAAGAGTGGCCTTTTGCTCGCTTGTACTTATGGGAACGAAAGGACTGAGTTTGAAAAGACGGTGTCTTTTTCTGCTGATGTGGAGTGACCTGGGGTAAAAAGGTGGATTTTCCAGCCGTTGCCGTGGCCACCAGGTCCGATAGACCAGCCCCAAATAACTCCTCCCCTTTATACGGCAATACTTCCATGTGCCGTTTGGAATCCGCATCCCCTGACCACTGTCGCGTCCATAACGCTCTTCTGGCAGAGATGGACATAGCACTTACTCTTGATGCCAGGGTGCAAATATCCCTCTGTGCATCACGCATATATAGTAATGCATCCTTTAAATGTTCTATAGTTAACAAAATATTGTCCCTATCCAGGGTATCAATATTCTCGGTCAGGGACTCCGACCATGCGACTCCAGCACTGCACATCCAGGCTGAGGCGATTGCTGGTCGCAGTATAACACCAGTATGTGTGTATATACTTTTTAGGATATTTTCCAGCCTTCTATCAGCTGGTTCTTTTAGGGTAGCCGTATCAGGAGACGGTAACGCTACTTGTTTTGATAAACGTGTGAGCGCCTTATCTACCCTAGGGGGTGTTTCCCAACGCGCCCTAACCTCTGGCGGGAAAGGATATAATGCTAATAATTTTTTAGAAATTAGCTGTTTTTTATCGGGGGAAACCCACGCTTTTTCACACACCTCATTTATTTCCTCTGACTCAGGAAAAAATATTGGTAGTTTTTTCTCACCCCACATAATACCCTTCTTTGTGGTACTTGTAGTGTCAGAAAGGTTCAATGCCTCTTTCATTGCCGTGATCATGTAACGTGTGGCCCTACTGGACATTACGTTTGTCTCGTCACCGTCGACACTAGACTCAGTATCTGTGTCAGGGTCTGTGTCGACCCACTGAGGTAACGGGCGTTTTAGCGCCCCTGACGGTGTCTGAGACGCCTGGACAGGCACTAATTGATTTGCCGGCTGTCTCATGTCGTCAACAGTTTTTTGCAAATTGCTGACATTATCACTTAATTGTTTAAATACAATCATCCAGTCAGGTGTCGACTCCCTAGGGGGTGACATCACCAACACAGGCAACTGCTCCGCCTCCACATAATTTTCCTCCTCATACATGTCGACACACGCGTACCGACACACAGCACACACACCGGGAATGCTCTGATAGAGGACAGGACCCCACTTAGCCCTTTGGAGAGACAGAGGGAGAGTCTGTCAGCACACACCCAGCGCTATATATATATATATACAGGGATAACCTTATATAAGTGTTATTCCCTTATAGCTGCTGTTATTATCGTTATTTGCTGCCAAAAATGCCCCCCCTTCTCTTTTTTACCCTGATTCTGAAGCAGGACTGCAGGGGAGAGTCAGGGAGCCGTCCTTCCAGCGGAGCTGTGAGGGAAAATGGCGCTTGTGTGCTGAGGAGATAGGCTCCGCCCCTTCACGACGTCCTTATCTCCCGCTTTTTTGTGTAAAATGGCAGGGGATTAAAATACATCCATATAGCCCAGGAGCTATATGTGATGTATTCTGTTTTGCCACCTAAGGTATTCTGTTATATTGCGTCTCAGGGCGCTCCCCCCCCAGCGCCCTGCACCCTCAGTGACCGGAGTGTGAAGTGTGCTGAGAGCAATGGCGCACAGCTGCGGTGCTGTGCGCTACCTTAGTCTGAAGACAGGATGTCTTCTGCCGCCGATTTCACCGGACCTCTTCGTCTCTTCTGGCTCTGTAAGGGGGACGGCGGCGCGGCTCCGGTGACCCATCCAGGCTGAACCTGTGATCGTCCCTCTGGAGCTAGTGTCCAGTAGCCTAAGAAACCCGATCCACTCTGCACTCAGGTGAGTCCGTTTCTTCTCCCCTTAGTCCCACGATGCAGTGAGCCTGTTGCCAGCAGGACTCACTGAAAATAAAAAAACCTAACTAAACTTTTATTCTAAGCAGCTCAGGAGAGCCACCTAGATTGCACCCTTCTCGGCCGGGCACAAAAATCTAACTGAGGCTTGGAGGAGGGTCATAGGGGGAGGAGCCAGTGCACACCACCTGATCCTTAAGCTTTTATTTTGTGCCCTGTCTCCTGCGGAGCCGCTATTCCCCATGGTCCTTACGGAGTCCCAGCATCCACTAGGACGTCAGAGAAACATACTTATATATGTTTTCCAGTTGACTAATTGAATGAATTTAATTTACATTACATTAGCTAGATGCAAAAAAATGATGACAGTTCCAACAGTAACTAATTCAGTCAATACAGCAGAGTAGACCACAGCGTGCTAACGCTGAGATCAGAATGAGAACGCACATTTTATATTCACCCCATGCAGAACAACATGGCTTTTAAAGTCATACCTATAATATTTGAGGTCATAACTGTACATCACACTGTACTGTTTCATAGCACTTTTCACTAATTTTAATTTATTCAATAAAATGTTAATGATATTACACTGAGTTTTGTCATTTGTCCAAAACATATTTATCATTGCACAGTTATTATTTTGTGTATTAGATGAACAACAGATACAGTAGGTATGGTAAATGTAGAATAGGCATAATAACATAACGCTTGCACTGTTGGTTTTGCTAAAATTATGTTTATGGAGCAAAGATGCAACATACTGATAACATACATCACAAACTTAGAGTGCTTAAAATAGTATAATTTGGCATAAGTAAATGCAGGATTTTTAGTGTGTGTGTATGTGTGTGTGTGTGTGTGTTTGTGTGTGGGGGGGAGTGGCTTAGGTGTTCTGAATAATATCTATCTATCTATCTATGTATACTATATATCTACAGATGATGTAGCCATTGTCATCTATGCATCACAGCATGGATGGAGCGACTAATATACCTGCGAATGAATGTGTGCGCACGTGCATTCTGCAAACGCCCATTCATTTCGATGAAAGAATGGCGGCTGTGACTAGTTGCTACACGGTGTGTAGTGCAGACTGCCACAATGCGTATGCCAGTGCGTACGCATCACAGCAATGATGAAACTGACTACATCTGTATTTATCTATCTATCTATCTATCTATCTATCTATCTATCTATCTATCTATCTATCTATCTATCTCGTGGCAGTATGAAGGTAAATTGCATTACTGACACATGTATTCTGTGTGCAGCAGGAGCAGTGCCGGTTTACCAAATAGGTAGAGTAGCCACCGGCCTATGGGCCCTGCACCTTTTAGGGGCACCATGACAGCGGATCAAATAATATTGATTTGATCTGGAAAGAAAATTACAATTAAGCTTTCTCAAATAAACAAAAAGATAACATTACAGACTCTATAAAGAAAATACTATATTAATGTAATGTAGCCATTAACAAATTAAAGTACCTACAGCCTAGACATCAGATTCACATTACAGTTTCCAGATCGTAGACTGTTGGTTTGTAAAATTAAAAACGTAGACAATTTACGGAGATAATTTACGAAAAGGGGGACCCAAGAATTTGACTGCCAAAGAGCCTCCACGTGGTTTAATCCGGCACTAAGCAGGAGTGATCTGCTCACACAGGAAAGAAAGGACAGATGTGAGCACACATAATGACTGTAGAGGAGAGTCAGTCTGGAAGACTGTTGTAGTCAGGACAGGCTGTGGTCTGTGTGAACAGCCCAAGTGGGGTTGGAAAAGCCAGTCAGACCTCATTATGCTATGAAGCTACTGAGTGCCAGGAGGCCTGTGTCTAGACCTGTAGGAGCCAGGGGATCTGGTTGAGTATGAGCATGGTTACTGGGTTGACTGATCAGAGGATGAAAAGAAATATAGTTATCAGGGATTGGGATGTATGCAGGCCCAAAACATTGGTTTGCCATGCATAGGAAGAAATTTTGTATCAGAATGATTTGCTGTACTCCAGTCCTGATTGACTCCACCCTTTTCCTATTGGTCATCTACAATCATCTGGGGTAGCAGAAGGCAGCCCACTGCCGCCAATGAAAGCTAGACAGGCTCCTTAAAGGTTAGAATTCAGGGGTTTTGTAATTTTAGAGTATAAATAATTCAATAAATAGTCGTAATTAGGTATTTACTATCTTGGTTCTGCACAAGATTTCAATTCCTGAAATAATTCAGATTGTACATGAATGGCACCATTTCTAAAACTAAAAGAAAGGTAATATTTGTTACACTGGGAATTAGTAGAGAATGAATAATGTATACAAAAATGCCCCCATTATAAAATAATTCTATCGTATCATATAATTGTCAGGAGGTGCTACCACAGACCTAGGTTACTGAAATAAACACAAGAAAAAAAAAGGACCTGTTTAATGGTGCACCATTGAAGAGAACCCCTTTTTTCTTCATGTTAATTTCTAAAACTATAATTTTTGTGCATTGAAAAGGTAGTTTATATGTCCTGTAATACTTTCCCCCTGTGCTAATGCTTCCAGCAATAATAGTTGGCAACCATAACTCTGGATGTTTTTGAATATTCCCGTGGAATTATTCTAAACAGTAAGTGATGATGATTTCACAGATGACATTGGTTATAGTTTCAGTCCCAGAACAATTAATGTTCATCATCGCCCTCTGTACCGGCACCATCAGCACTAGTTGTATAACTAGCATGTTCTTTTGGCTATTTTTAAAACTGCCCTCTGGTGTGACAGGTCTTGCATGTATTGCCCAAAGGAGACAATGATGACTTTCCATATTTTGAATTAGCCGTTCTACCCCGGTGACCTCGATTGAGCCTTTATGTGCATACTGTATACTGGACAATGTCATGTTATTCATTGAACATATCCTAACTGTCAATGGCTTACAAGGACAAATGGAATACATATGTAGTACCGGCAGACGGGATGCCGGCTGTCAGTATACCGACAGCAGCATCCAGTCTGCCGGAATCCCGGCATTCGCCACAGGTTATGTTCCACCTCGGTTGGTGGCGCAGACCCACCAACCGAATGGGAATACCCGGTGGTGGTCGGGATTCCAGCTGTCAGTATTTCACCGGCTGTTGGGATTCCGGCGTTGGTCTCCTGAACGCTGGGATCCCAACAGACGGTATTTTGACTGCATCCCGGACAAAGTGGCCTCTTAAGTTATGTGTGTTATTTCTTGAATTGGTAACTAGGGATCTATTTACTAAGCCTTGGACGGAGATAAAGTGGATGGAGAAAAAGTACCAACTTATCAGCTCCTAACTGCCATGTTACAGGCTGTGTTTGAAAAATGACAACTGGGAGCTGACTGGCTGGTACTTTATCTCCGTCCACAACTGCTGAATACACTACAGATGGGGTGAGTGTCCGCTATTTGACCAACTCATCTGCAACGGACCCATTGCCATTTAGCCTAAATTAAGTAGATTCTCCTTGAAAGATCATTTCATTCTCTGTATGTTACTATTCTTATATGGGTTAGTTGTTTGTAGTTCTCTTTAGATTACTACTTATTGGGGGTAATTCCAGGTTGATCGCAGCAGGAATTTTGTTAGCAGTTGGGCAAAACCATGTGCACTGCAGGGGAGGCAGATTTAACATGTGCAGAGAGAGTTAGATTTGGGTGTGGTGTGTTCAATCTGCAATCTAATTTGCAGTGTAAAAATAAAGCAGCCAGTATTTACCCTGCACAGAAACAAAATAACCCACCCAAATCTAACTCTCTCTGCACATGTTATATCTGCCTCCCCTGCAGTGCACATGGTTTTGCCCAACAGCTAACAAAATTCCTGCTGCGATCAACTTGGAATTACCCCCATTGTACATTAATATGTGTATTTGACTTATTTCTTTCTTTCTTTATTTATTAACAGTTTCTTATATAGCGCAGCATATTCCGTTGTGCTTTACTTACTTTGCTTCATTCCACTTGCACTGTAATTCTTGCTTTTCTATTGGAGTTCTCTCAGCAATGTGGGGTGTCTGAGCACATCGTTCTTTTTTGCCAATGCCAGATTAAAGTTTATAGCTTGGTGGTACATTTTTTCCTCATCTGAATATCATTGGAGGATGGGACAAGTTTCAGTGTTCATCAGCCATCCCTGTATACTGCAGTACTATTTTGACTAGTCAGTGGCACTTCATTGTAATTTCAGATGTACTTTTGTAACGATTACTAGGAACCAAAATATTGTCTTCAAAGTCTATCTAGATATGACTTTCAGACATTTGCCAAAAACCCGGATTTTTGCATGTGAATATGATTTCACCCGGGTCCAGCTTATGTCTGAAAGGATCTACTGGGTTCAGACTCCTGGGTCCTCGACCCTGCTTGCTAGCTGGGTTTTTTCCTGGGACTTGCAACCTATGTAGACCACTTGATTTAGGTCTGAAAGATGCGACCTGGGTCTTGACGACCCGGGTAACACCTAAAGAAAATTGATTGGCCAGGGACAGTAGGGATTTGAGATGAGATCCTCTCCAGGTGCCCACAGACTGCTGTAAGACCCGGATCCGGTGTGAAGAGTGATGACCTGGGAATAACCTGGTTCATCACCCATGTGTGACGGGCAATCCCGGCTTCAACCCATGCTCTGTGTCCCGGCTCCGAGCAGGGTTGAATCTGAGTTATTATGTCTTAAAGGGGCTTAAGTAAAAAAAAAATCTGTGTCAATGTTTGCAGAAGATTTCATCATTGTCTGAACTGTCATCATAGTTAGTCAGTTCATAACTTCATGTATATATCTGTACAGCTTCTGCCACATTATCGGGGTGAATTTGCAACAGGAAGTGTATATGTACAGTACCAAAGATTCAAGCTATCTGATGAAGCAACGTTTGGTACGCATGATACAAACTCAGTAATAGCAGTGGCGTGCGGTGAGGTCAGTGGATGGTGAGGCACTGGCTGGTGTGTGTACAAAATGTGTAGGGGTCGCTGTGGGTGCGGCGCTAAGTTAATGGAAGAGCTGTACAACAAAATAGCCATGGTGTTGTGTGTACAACCAGGGGTGGTTTGGGATGGAAAACCAGATCCGGGAAATGAATGGAAGCAGCCCTAATGGGGGCGGGGTCTGATGAGGGGTGGGGTCTGTCAAGAGGGATCCCTTCTTATAGGGCCGAATTCTGACTTGGACGCAGTTGCGGCCTTTGCTGCAGTTGCGTCTGTGACTTTATACTAATACTGGTACAATGCACTTCCCTGGTGTACAGCCGTGCGTCTGAATATGCAAGGATTGAGACTCCCACCGTCAGTGTCTACAGATTCTGCAATCATGCTTTGTGCTTCTTTACTCGCTACCATCGGGCGCACCATTGTAACTGACACACTGACAGTTTCACCTTCCAGTAATTTGTGTCCCTTGCTTCCCCACATGCAGCAGCCGGTGGTAGTGCGGAGGAGGGTGGGGGTAGGCACAGGGCAAGCCACAGCCATTGGGTGGTGTAGCAGGGGGGCACAGTGTAAGCCACTGCTGCCAGGTGGGGGGGGAGGGGGGGTTCAGGGGACGCAGTGCAAGCCACAGCCTGTTCATGGCGGGACGAAAGAAGATGCATTTGACTGCTGCTAGGTCCTAGTGCCTGCCTACTGCTGCGGCGATTGCTTCCCTTCCTTATTGAGGCAGTGCAATGAGGGAGGACTGTGGCACCTAGTACCCGCTGACCTTCCGATGGGTCCTAGTGCCTGGTCGCAGCGCAGTAGGGAGGACTGGGGCACCTCTAAGCCGGCCTACTGTAGTTATGATATATGGTGTGTATGTGTGCATGTGGGGTGACAGGATGATGGTAGTAGTGAGTAGAAGGTGGATATAGAACATGATAGGGGTAGTGGTGGTGAAGAGCAGGGGAAGAATGGGAGTAATGGGGAAGAAGGCAGGATGAGTGAAGTATTAAGGAGCAAGGGGCAGGATGGGTGTCGTAGTGGACAGCAGGGGGCAGGATGGGAGTAGTGGTGGGCTGCAGGGGACAGGAAGGAGTGGAAGAGACTTACCCTTAATGCTTCAGTCTGTCATCCCACTCTTCTGCATTCACCAGCTGTACGCGGGGAGCTGGTGGGACGGTATTCAAAGCAGGCGGCGGTTATCTGACTCCAGTCTGATGCCGTCGTGCCTATGCTGCTGGGGCCTGGGGTCACCTCCTGTCTGCTGCTACCGGGTCCCAGACGCTCTGTCTCCCTCCTTGGACAGCACTGCCACTAACTGCAGCCTCACACAACACAGGAAGATGGCCGGGTAAGTAAGCTCCGGCGTCCCCCTCCTCCTGCTCCCATTCGCTCTGCATAAGATCACTGAGGCTACAGACAGCAGCCACACTGGACGGGTCAACCCAGAGACAGGCAGTGGAGGCTGAGGACAGGGGCACCAACAAGCCATCCAAGTTAGGAGGCATAGTGAGGTAAACACAGGTGCCTGGGGGGGGGGGAGGGGGCCACATAGTGATGTGGAACATAGTGATGTGCACAGAGGTGCCTGGAGGGGACATAGTGATGTGCACACATGGGTCTAGAGGGACGGACAACTTAGTGATGTGCATACAGGAGTCTCGGGGAAGGGGGGGGGCAATAGTGATGTGCACACAGAGGCCTGGGGGGGGGGGGTCAATAGTGATGTGCACACAAGGGCCTCGGGGGAAGGGGGGGTCAATAGTGATGTGCACACAGGGGCCTAGGGGAGGGTCAATAGTGATGTGCACACAGGGGCCTGGGGGGGGGGGGGGGTCAATAGTGATGTGCACACACACAGGGGCCTGGGGGGAGTGACATAAAATCTGGAAGGAAGCAGGGCAGTGGCACAACAGATAGTTCAGATAAGAGTTCAGCACAGGGGGTGCAGCACAACAGAGATCAGGGTCCTCTATCTGCAGAATGCTGAATGGGGACGCCTCCGTTGGCGCTCCCCGCTGTCAGGTCTGAGCTGCCTCGCTGTTCTGTTCAGACAGCAAGCAGCGCTGGGTTGGGGAGAAAGATCACAGGCGGGCAGTGCAATCAATCACTTTGGCGCCGTCTCCACTCCCCATCGACAATTGCGGCTCCACCTACTGTAACGTCACTACATCCAGGCACCAATCACATGGGATCAGCACTGCAGCACACTTCACCTTGTCCATTTGTCTGCATTATCAGTGGCCCTGTGGCGGTGGTGCCTGCGGCACCACCGCCACACCTAACAGCTAAATGTCCAGCATACTGTACAACCCTTTGCTGCACTACTTTCCAGCTATTCAGATGAAGGTGTCCCAGCTGTATGTATACTACATCCTATTCAGTAATGATAGAGCACAGCACAGGCAGCACTGTATGCTAATCACATGTAACTACTATAGAGGGCTGAGCTGGGAATAACTGGGGCACCCTGGCGCTCTTCATCTGTGGGGGAACTACAAGTGTCAGCATTCCCCCATATTATAGCACATACTGCAGCCCCATGTGTAGTGTAAGCACTGTGCTGCCATGGAAATGACTTGTCTCTTACTATACCTCCCAGTGTTGCTGTATAGCAGCTCCACGGGGGACTTACACTGGCACATGATCTATGGGGGGTACGTACTACAGGAACACTTACTACTTACCCCACAGCAGCCAAGGCAACAAGTGACGTGTTCTCACCTCTGACCACGCCCACTGCGGCCATCACTCATGCCAGGCAACGGGTACCGCAAGGAAACCCTTCCCGGGGATCGGCGCGCAGTGAGTTCCGCCACCCTCATAGTTCCCACCTGGAGAAGAGTGCAAGGCCGCCGAGGAGTTGTCATTTTTTTAATTAACTACCCGCCCAGCAGGCTTGCGTACATGCGACTGCTGCATGTCATCAGGTAATTATTACACAGCAGAGCAGGGTCGTCTGACACTTAGGAGGATCCGCTTCTATTGACTCCGGCAGTTACGTCACTCCAGTTGCAGCTGACATTGTGGCTTTCTCCTCCCTGTACAGCACTGACAGTGACAGCCGGATACAGTCACTGTCAGTGCTGAATCTCAGTGCCATCTTAACAGCACTGTAGGCCCCTGGGCACAACAATGAACTGGGCCCCCAGCCCATCCTCCAGCGGTAGGGGTGGGTGATGCTATCAGCGGCAGCTTTGATGTCCCACGGGCGGTAGGGGGTGTTCTATCTTCTGCTCAGCATGTAGGACCTGGAGCAGTCATTTCTGCTAATTACTACTTTACTGCACAGATGGGGCTAAACTGTAGAAGGGGGCATTGGGCTGAATGAAGGGGCACCGGTGTGTGGCTTCAAGGGTGGTAAGGGGTGTTTAATACGTAGGGGAGGGGTGGATAGTGGAGTGGTCTTAATATTCATCATTTTCTGGTGGGAGGGCAGCTTGCTTGACTGCAGATATCTCAAGTTCCTGAAATTAGATTTCTTAGCTTTGAACAGGATAAAAAAAAAATAGAGAATCCCACCTTTCAGGAGATATTGGGGACTTGGGGATCAGAGTTCTGGAGCCAGAGCAATTCACCAATGCAAATATAAAACTGCATACCAGGCGTGTGAAGCTGGAGCAGGGATCAGCTGCTGGATGGCTGATATCTCTGGTTCTGGGCATAGTAGAGACAAGCTGCCAATGTCCCCCAAAAGGGGAGAGTCCCAGCTTTTGGAGTATACCCTCAGAAAAACTCTAAGTCAGACAGAACCCGAGATATCTGACTGGGAAGAGCAATTAACAGGCTTGGATGGGTACCACTGCTTTCAAGTCGGATATCTCCAGTTCCCCAGGGCCGATTTTCAGAAATCTGGTACCCCCTGGAAAGAGGGGACCCTCAGCTATCAGCCTAGGGCCCTTATACTCATGGGGCCCTTGGGCAAGAGCCCATTGAGCCCATACGAAAAGACGGCCCTGCTGAATCTGCTGCCCAATCACATCGGCTTCAGTGACAGGGGCGTACTTTCATATGAGCTGAAAGCACGTCCCTGCACTGAGGCACTTCTATAGGTGCCGCTTACACTGTTATTTGTAATGGGCTTTTACAGCCCTCTGCTTGGCCCCGCCCCCTGTCAGCCCCTGCTTCCGGCCATTTATAATTGGCAGCGAGAGGCACAGTTCGCGGTGCCTCCTAAAACAAATTAAACAGGTATTTAAATTGAAAAAAATGATTACATTAATATAAGGAGATACTTATGACACAGAATGTGTCATAAGTATCTTCTTTGTTTTAATTTAATCATTAATGACAGGGGAGGCACTGCCTCCCCTGACTGCACGTCCCTGAGTAATAGTAGTCGGGATTGACAGCCAAATTGGGACACAGTAATTCTTTTGAGATTGAGGTGGTTACAATGAGCTAGCGCACACATTAAGGAATCATGTAACACTGAAATCTGGTCTGACCCAGCTTTGTAGAACCAAGAGGTGCAAGCCAAAGCCAATATGAGATTGCCAGAACTTATATATATTGGTTTCATTGCATCAAGGCTAGGGATACGCATTAGTAAGACTTCTTCTATCTTAGCATACAAGCAATTGTATTAATTACACCACACTGCTTAGCAATCTTAGTATAGTAGCAGACTGTATAAGGCAAACTACAATGTAAAATCATTGATCGGATCAGACTTCCTGACAGCTACTGATTTGGATTTAGCTAATGTTGTTACTATTTTTGAAGATACTTTTCTTCACACACATCCTGGTTCTATATAAAGTAAATGACAGTCGATACAATAAACTTAATGTTTACGTTTCCAAATGCAATAATGGCTTTAATTACAGTGGGCGGACAGATATGTACAGACAAAAAAAAGAGACTTGTTTTTTCAGGCTGTGCATTGTAAAATATACACCAACTCAGACCACCTCAAACTACCTGAAACCACAAGTCACAATCACAAATATTATGGGTGTTTCCCTTGGTACAATCCAATAAGGGTGAGTAGGGCAGTAAGGCCCACACATAACATTTGCTTTTAATGCAATAATATATGATGATGAACTAACTAGAGGTAGAGAGACAAATGGAATATCTGATGGAGAGTAAAGGGCTAATTTAGTGAAGAGGGCAATTTGCATGTAAAATGCAGGCAGCAAAATCGTGTTTTACAGTGATATTTTGATTTGCACACAACCTTAAGATGCATACACACTTCCCTTTCTGAGCGATATTGCTTATTTTCTTGGCAAGTGTATATGCCGCCAGTGGCGATCGATGCGCGGCCCATGGGTCGTTAATGACCCTCATTGTTGTCTGTGCAGGCAGCTCAATCTGGACTATCGTCCAGGAGCTGCGTGCATGGACCGGCCGCTGCGTGACGTCTCTGGGTGGTAAGAATGGTCATATCGCTCAGTGTGTACCCATGAGGGGGAAACACTAGGCGAAGTCGCTCATAGAGCACGTCACCTAGTGTGTAATCACCTTTAGATACATCAACTCAAAAGAAAATAACAGACCAAAACTTGATGTTGCTACATACTAGGTATAACACATCATCAAATTGGTGTTTTAAAACTGTGAAAAAAACACTTTTTTTTTTTAACAAAATAATTAACATGCATTTTGAATTTTGCTCTTGAACCTTGGATGCCCATCTAAAGCTAAATGAGGCTTTGGGCGTCTGGCCAGGACCCCAGGGAAGTTTTGAGAGTTGCTTGTTGCCCTCAATGATATTGAGATGTCAGGGGACAAATGTACATGACACAGTTTATCAACAATCTTAGAACGAATACATTATGACTGAAATAAAAGTGTACTAATGTGCCACAATGATCAACAATTCAGTACATAACAGGATAAACGAGGGTTTGAACTCGTTTTCTTTCTGTTCGCATGAACAATATTTTCTATTATCACTTCTAATTACTTGGATACATTTTGTGTCTTCTTTGTTTATCAGGGTTCTGCCTGTGATCAGCTGGGCGATAATTCTCTGCAGCTTCAGCTGAACTGCTCATCTGCTTCTGAAATACCCACTAATTACGGCCTAATCTCTATTACACAGTTTCAATGCAGCCCTTTCACAATAGGCTGTATAACTGCAGGATTCCATCTGGGGTCTGAATCCTCAAAAGGCTATTTGGCAAGGGTGCATATATAAAGGACACCTCAGGGACCAAAGAAGTATATAGCAGATACAAAAGGTCTTGCTATTTCTTTTGTTCCACAGACCAGCCTTGGGCATACTATCAGGACCCAAAGCACTGGGGAGCCACAGTCAGCTGCTAGGCGCCAATTTACCCTGGGACAGATGGCGGACAAAGGCAACATGTGAAAAGGCAATAAAGATAGGTCACTACCTTCACAAAAGCCAATCTAGTCTTCAATACTTTGACACCGGTTGACTTACAACAACTGAAGCAAATATTTACTCTCTAGTCTATATTAGTGTTAAATAAATATATATTACAGTGGATCTGCTTAGAATGGTCCAGTGACTATGGATAGAACCGACTATAAGATCACATTTATCTTCTGGTTGTTAATTTCTTGGAACAAATGTTATAACACATAAATCACTTTAAACAAAAAATTATGTCATTTCTTGGCCTGATCTGGTCTCTAGATATCTAATGTAACAAATTAACTGTGCACTAATATGCTGCTCCGTTGTCAATTTAATTGGAAGAAAATATACATAACTGAAGCCAAAAGAAAACAACTGCCACCTGCAAAGTGACTGTAACAGCCCTTAATGTATGTTTTTGAAGTCTGGCTATTTTATGGCATATAATTTATTTACACCTTGACAGGTAAATGAGGGTTTAAAATGAGTTAAAGAATTAGAACTCTCTATAAATACAGTGGTGTATAGAAATTAATCTCACACATCCAGACACCAAAGCATACATATGCTTGCGCTGCAGGTTGTTTATAAATCCAGACATACTGCAAATGAAACGTGTTCCCGGAATGTAGCATATTTTTTCTTTCCTAATCGCAGAGACTTGAATGGAAACATTAGCAATTGGATACTATTTTCTTTTAATCTAATTTATTATTTTTCATGTAAAGTAGACATTGAGATACCTCTCACATATATTCAAAGCTCTCCATGACCTAAAGAAAACAAATTACCATCTTATTTTAAACACCAGTTATATTGCAGAAATGACACCTTTTGGGTCCCTTGGATAAAGGCAGAAATTAAACCATTCAGTGTTATTTTCTGCTTGTCAGGACCTTTATTACCAATTGTGACTCTAATTTTGTTTTTTTTAAAGCAGTCATTCCTTATTATGGTATCCTGACATCAATTTGCTGAACTAGTGATTATTTTGTGTAAAAGTCAGGCCCATCTAGGGCAGTACAGATGATGTAATGGTTAGCATTACTGCCTCACAGCACTGGGGTCATGGGTTCAATTCCCACCATCACCCTAACTGTATTGAGTTTGTATATTCTCCCCGTACTTGCGTGGGTTTCCTCTGGGTACTCCGGTTTCCTCCCACAATACAAAATTCTACTGTCAGGTTAATTGGCTCCAAACAAAATTAACCTTAACAGGAATGTGTGTGGGTGTACATGTGGTAGGGAATATAGATGGTAACCTCCACTGGGGCAGGGATGATGTAAATGGCCAAAATATTCTCTGTAAAGCGCTGTGGAATATGTGTACGCTATATAAATAACTGGTCATAATAAATAACCCAACCTTCATCTGGTGTTTTCGTTTTGCAAAGCATATGGATTTGTGAGTCCCATCTCCAGCAATGAACATGCAGTATTATCTTTCAAACCTCATTTGGTCAGAGAAATTAAAAACATAAGCAAAGTACAAAATAAAATGGAAATTATATTTATTGAGGCAACAACAATAAAGCATATGGGGGGATATGTATCAAAGCTTGGAGAGAGATACAAGACTAACCAATCAGCTTCTGTAATATTAGAGGCTGTGTTTGAAATATGACAGTTATGAGTTGATTGTTTCGTACTTTATCTCTCTACATGCTTTCATATATCTTCCACATTATTGACACAATGTTTACAGTAGGATTTATTCTCTAATTCCTCAGATACAACCATGATATAGAATAAATCCCTGCCTCCTCAGTATAATGATTCAGAGAAATAGTCACTCCCCAACTAACTTGCACAGATACATGTTCCCAAACATGTCCCTATGGGGCAAAAATTGGGAAAAAAAAACCCCTAAAATAATAAGGGGGACATTTCCTCAACTGCGGTCTGATGTGTAGTTTGCACGCTGTACAATTTACTAAAGGATAAACTGCATATCTAAACTCAGAAATGAAAACCATAGGGTATTGGGGGTAATTCTGAGTTGATCGCAGCAGGAACTTTGATAGCAGTTCGGCAAAACCATGTGCACTGCAGGGGAGGCAGATATAACATGTGCAGAGAGAGTTAGATTTGGGTGGGTTATTTTGTTTCTGTGCAGGGTAAATACTGGCTGCTTTATTTTTACACTGCAATTTAGATTGCAGATTGAACACACCCCACCCAAATCTAACTCTCTCTGCACATGTTATATCTGCCTCCCCTGCAGTGCACATGGTTTTGCCCAACTGCTAAAAAAGTTGCTGCTGCGATCAACTCGGAATTACCCCCATTACTAGGTTACAAACTGAATGGCAAGCTGGCGCTTATTAGTACAAGAATAGAACAGGACAAGCAAAATGATAGAAGCTAAATTCCCATCCTTGATAATCTACAACATGCCAGCTTATTGAGCATCGGGTTTGGGCCGCTATGGGGGCCCCTACACCTAAAGAGTACTGGCCCAATGATGAATAACACTTGGCCCTTCCTGATACCACTGGCTGTTGGGTACTAGGGTAATTCTGTAATTTTGTGCAAGCTCTTGTAGCACTGCAAGAACTAGCATGCAGTGACAGCCCATGGGTACCAGCTGCACTTGCAAAGTAGTACGCCTTTAAAAACCATTCCCTGTTCCTTCATAAATAAATATTTCCCCTGATTCTTCATAAATAAATAATTACTCCGTTCCTCCATAAAAATGTATTGTCCTCAGTACGTAATAATTTGTTTTTGCAATCAGAACAAAATGCTGCACCCATAATAAATCCTTACCTAATATCTTTATTCTTTTTGGCCTGCCCTAATCAGTGGGAAGAAGGTAATTCATGTGACAAAGAAAAGAAAAAGACCTTGAATGAATGAACCACCATAGGGGAGCACCCAAAGCAAAATGAATAAAGATCCAGTAAGCCTGGCTAGTTAATAGGTGAGCACCCAATCAAGAGAGGCATCTTATATTACTCTGCCAATCACAGATAAGAGAACAGTCTTGATTAGTTGCCAGGCCACAAACAAACAAGGCTCACCAGAGCTTAATTCATATTGTGACGGGTGCCCCATGGGTGCCATCCGGTCATACAGCGTGTTTTTTTTTTTTTTTTTAGCATATGCAGGTCTGTAATGATGCATGTCTCTGGGGAAAGGTGTATTATTTGTGGTTGGTTGGGAAAGCTGCATATACAGTAGGAATGATGATAGTGATGATGGTCAGCAGCACTAGTGAACTGCTTGTGATGTTTGCGCCCATTGCCCTGACACAAATAAATGCTATTTTGTTGCTCAAGCATGGTTGCTGCAGTTTGATTGAGATCAAATATGAAATGTGTTTGTTGCACATAGTATAAATGACTTATAACAAGAGTGCAAGAGAGACATTAAGTGATTGTGACGAGTGCCCAGCATAAACCACATGCATATGCTGGTGCTGCCAACCAGAAAACATAGAGTTCTGCATACATCTGGGAATAAGCACGTTTTGTCATTTATGCAAATTTTTAGACCAATTTTGGCTCCCCCTTAGTGTATAAAATACCCATAAGGCTCCTTTAAGACTGGTAGTATTACTATATTATACATTTCCAATTCCAAGGGCCGCACTATGTTTAAGTCTAGCAAGCTACAAATCGTCCGAGCAGAATACAAATGAATCCTGAGTGATTGTTTTGGATAGGAAATCCCAGTGCACCTGCTCCTGAAGCCAAGAAAAGTAATCTTAAATGAAGCATTTGTGCGAAATGAACTGCAAGGAGAAGGAAAAGAGAAGCCAGCCAAATGAAAAACGACTATGATTCAAAGAAGGGTTTATTTTTCATGGTATAGTAAATGGATACAGTATTGCTACAAAGTAGCAAGAAATGTAAAAAAAATGAGCAGAAGAATTTATTTACCCATTATAAAATGGTAAAAGTGCTAATGGTCAGATGCATTTATTTTGCAATAACTTGCTCCCCTAGTGTTTGCACACAGGTACTACAGCAAAACGTTAGCGGGTACATTGTTTAAGTTCGCCCACAGTTTGAACTTTGATTATGCTGTACATTTAAAGTAAATATTAAACTATTAATTTTTAATAGTTTAAAAAAAAAATATGTTTATTGGTAAACAAATAGCAATGTCAACAATACCAGAATAGATACAGGTCAACACATGAAACAAAATAGGAACATAGCTCCAATAGTAAGAAAAATACAATCATGGAAATATAATAAAGTGTGGGTTATTGGTAGAAGTACGTATCCCAGGTTTTGATAAACAGTCCAGCATGGTGGGGAGACTCGCTCTATCGTAGCCATGTTGTACCACATGGTTAGGTGTACCATACCTCGGATAAAGTATTTTTCTCTAACAGACAGTGTAAATATATAAGGCAGCCACACATTAAAAAATGTATGAGTTCTAGAGTCCTAGTCTAAAGAGCATTCGGCCCACACCATCCTGTAAACATGAGCCAATCTAGGTATCATAAGCGGCAATGGGGTGGAGTCAGATTGGATCCATTGGAATAGAACGGTCTTTTTTGCCATTGCTGCTATTTTAGCTAATAGTAATCTAGTACCTGGAGTGTACTTGGGAATCATGGATGGGGCATAATAATTCCACATTGTCCATGGCATCATAACATCAAAAGGAATATGTAAAGTATTATTCACCTAGGATTGAACAGTAAGCCACAAGGAGTGGACCACAGGACACAACCATATACAGTGGAGTATATCGGCATCCGGGTGTCAGTATCCGCTACTCCCGTAATGAGTCTAAGCTTTGGAGTATAATACGCCCTATGAAGGATCTTATATTGCCTTTCTGCAAATGAAGAAGAAATCAATTGCTTATTTAAAATAACAGAAGCTTTAACAATGGTTTGCAAGGGGAGACCAGAAGTATTAGAGTCCCTCCACTTAGCCATACCCGTAGTAATAGTAGTAAGATCTAATCTCATCCTGACCTGTTTATATAATAATGAGGTAGGAAAAGAGGTACTCAGATGGTTTTTTATCAAGACATCTAAAACATGAAGCTGATGTAGTACCTGGAGATCAGTTAGCAATTTTGTAACAAAACTACTAGCCTGGAAATAAGCAAACAGGGGGATCTTTACCTCAGGGAACCGCTCTGTAAATCCCGCCAGGGTGTGGGCAGAGGAGAGACCATCATCTATAAAATGATAAGCCAAGCTAAGTCCATGAGATGCCAAGTCTGGAAGATCGCATCTGGGCTACCCTTTTGAAAGCTCCGATTATACAGCAATGGTAAAAAATTGTGCGAGTATAAGATAAGCCCAACCACCGACGAGAGATATGCCAGGCCATACAGGGATTATATAACAGCGGGTTGTCCTTCACCACCTTGGGCAAAGAAGATGTCGTAGTGTGCAAAAGAGAAATTAAAGAGCCATCTGAAAGAAAAGCCCGATCCATACCTAAGTGAACGAAATTATTGGCATTTCCTACCCAGTCCAATGCATACCTTAAATTTGAAGCTATAGCATAATCCTGAATGTTGGGGAGATTTATAATCCCCCAGCAGTAACGGTTGCTGCAGTTTAATTGACGAGATCCTAGGGCGTTTACCCGCCCATATGAATTTGGATAATGCCCTGTTAATAGAGGCAAATTCATTTTTGTTTAAAAGGTAGGGCAGCATTTGGCGCGGGTATAAAAGCTGGGGAAAGGATATCATTTTAAATAAATGGCAGCGTCCAATATAAAATAATGGTAGGTGTTTCCATTTTTCGAAATCTTTGAACATTTGGGCTATAAAATGGGAATAATTGATTGAATAAATACTAGTTAAATCACTAGGGAACCTCAAACCTAAATATATTAAATGGCCCTGAGCCCAGCGAAAAAGGAAACGAGGAGCCCCAACCCGACTTGGCCTCAGTATGTAGCGCTAAGGCTTCTGTTCTATTAAAATGAATAGGAAAAGATGACACTAGCTGGAAATCAGCTAGAATGCCTTGTAGACTAGGAAGCGCCTGTTTCGGGTTGCTGAGATACAAAAGTAAGTCATCTGTGAAAGCTGATACTTTTATCTCTGTAGCACCAAGCTGAACACCTTGCCACGTCACATCTTTGAAAAACACTCTGATTAGCAGATCTAATGCCAAGTTAAATAGGAGTGGCGAAAGCGGGCAGCCCTGGCGAGTTCCTCTGGACAATGTGAAAGGCAACAAATTCAATCCATTAATTGTCAAATGGGCCACTGGGTGTGAATACAACATTTTGAATATTCCTACAAAATCCGGGCCAAACTGTTGAGCGTGGAGTATCCGCAATATATGTGACCAGGAAACTCTAGCAAAAGCCTCATCGGCGTCACAACTGACAATTATGGCTTCCCTATTGCCCAATTGGTGATAGCGGTGTATAACAGCCACCACCATACGTACATTATGCACCGAAGTCCTGCCCTTTACAAAACCGTTCTGGGCTGGATGCAGTATCCGAGGGAGAAAGTTTTGTATTCGCTGCGCCAATAATTTGGTGAATAAATTCAAGTCCTGATTCAATAAGGAGATAGGCCTATAAGATTGGACCAGCGTGGGGTCCTTTCCCGGTTTCGGGAAAACTATGATCCGAGCCTCGGTAAAATTTTATGGAGGTTGCTCTCCAGTAAGTAGGGAATTAAATAATGTGAGTAGGTGTGGTAACAGATAGTCCTGTAGTAGTTGACAATATTCTGCTCCAAAACCATCTGGGCCTGGGAATTTTCCTTTTGTTAAGAATTTAATCAAATAGGACAATTCCGCGTCTGTTACTGGTGCAGTCAGCAAGTTCCTTTCAGTAAGAACAGGTAGGTCCGCTCTAGAAAGAAATTGGGAACCTTCTGACATATAGTCAGATGGAGAATCATACAATTGTTGGTAATAAATCCGACATTGATTTGACATACCTAACGAATCCTTGACTGGGGTGCCAGCCAGAGGGTTGATTTGAAGAACATGCAATTTCCCTGATTTATTGCAACCACGATAATACTTACTATGCTGAATATCATGTGTGAATTGGGCCTGTTCAGTACGTAGAGCATCATACGAGTGCTTAGCATCTAAGTAGTCTCGTCGAGATTCAGCGGAATCCGACAATAGCATAGCATCGTATGCGACTGTTAATGATCTACTATGTTCCTTAATCACCTTCGAAAGCCGTTTACGTTTCCTGGCCACATATTCCATGATTTAGCCTCGAATCAACGGTTTCACCGCAGCCCAAAACAAATGAATGTCGCCTAGATGACCTTCATTATCCTTCTCATAATTACAAAATGTTGTTACCAAGTGGTTATGGAAATCAGTAGACTGAGCGAGATAGGCAGGAAACCTCCAATTGTAACAGGTGGACAGGGGGTCTTTAATAGAAAGGGTAACCCAAACCGGGGCATGGTCAGAAAGTGCAATAAGATCTATACCCGTAGCAACTACTCTATTATATAATGTATCCAAGAGTAGCCAAAAATATATCCATGAAGACGTATGGTGTGGGTGGGAATAGAATGTATACTCGCGTGAAATCGGGTGTTGGCATCTCCATGGATCAAACAGCCTCAATGAATCTATCAACAAGGTCAAAGAGGAGTCATCCCCGCCCACACCCAGGCCAGAGGATCTATCCAAGCCCCTAGATATAACACAATTAAAATCACCACCTAGCAATATTTCCCCATCTGCCCAAGATTGTAATTTAGAATATAAATTTGGTGAAAAATGGCTTAGTGGAGCCCGTCGGGGCATATATCACCGCCAATGTGTACAGGGAACCTAGAAGAGAAATTTTAATAAAAAGAAAGTGGCCGTCTGGATCAGACCAGGTATCTCTAATGGTATATGGCAAGTGTTTTCTAAACAAAATTAACACTCCCCTTCGCTTGGCTGTGAATGAAGCCATTTTAAATTCACCAATCCAAGGCCCCCGAAGTACATTAGGGTCTTTCACATCCCATTGGGTCTCTTGTAAAAATGAAATGTCTGGCTTAAGATGTTTTAAATATGTTAACACTTTACGTCTCTTGATAGGGGAGTTCAGCCCCTCTACATTCCATGAGACAAACTTAATTGAGGATTGAACCCTCGTGGAGCTATCAACCAAAGTGACCATGATATCCTATGCCCACCCTAGGCCATAAAATAGACAATATATTCACATGTAGCTGTGTCGGCCCCGTCCCAGCGAGCGGGCATGGACAAAAACATGTATACCTAGGGTGTTGTGTTAGACCTGCATATGTACACCAAGAAAATAGAAGAAAAAAACAAATAAACAAGTGACAATACAGAACAAACATTTTCAGAACCCAATAGGGCAATCTAGCGGAATGCCTAAATCGTAAAAGCATATAGAAGGGCCAGAGGAGGAGGATGGAGAGGAATACATAGAAAACATAGAATAGAAATATACATTCAGTAATACACCAGCAGTAAGTACATAAGAAAAAATACGTCAACCGCTCAAATAGAAATATCTGAAGAAAAATTAATAAGAAAGGATACAACCCAGTAAAATTTTGATCATATCTCTCCGTCAGCCATTCTCTGACACACAATAAGAAACAAATATTTATATCTCAAAGAACTGTTAGTAAAGCAGAAAACTTGAATGGAAAAAGTCTTTGAGATAAGAATGCACCTGATACCACTTAACGTCAGTCCTCATCCAATTTGTGAGGCGATGATCGTGATGAGAGAGAGTCCACAAAGTGCTTAGCCACCTGTGGCGACTCGAGAAAGTGGGGTTTGCCATTGTGAAATACACAAAGTTTTGCAGGATACATGAGTGAGAAGCGACATCCCATTTCGAAAAGTTTCTTACAAGCCGGGGCAAATTCCCTTTGTTTCATTGCCACCATATAAGAAAAATCTTGAAATAGCAATAGCTTTGCACCCTGATAACGAAGATCCGCGGACTTACGATAAGTTTTCAACAGACAAACTTTGTCGGCATAATTCAGAATCCTCAGGATCACCGGGCGAGGGCGATCCCGGGACACCAGCCTGTCAGGGCCCACACGGTGTACTCTTTCCCCAGCAATGAGGAACCGGTGGGGACACAACCCAATTCTTGCGGCAACCATTCAGAGACCAGTGGCATCAGATCTGCGTCATCTTCTCCTGGTCAGTCAGGGCTGTCTTGGATGTCGAAAATTTATCTTCTAAATCCGAAATGCGTTGCTCTGCTTTAGAGAGACACTGATCGTGTTTTGTGAGCTGGGTAAGAGCAGAATCAATGGAATCCTGCAGGGACACTAACTTCTGGTCCAGAAGCGAAGCAAGAAGAGTGGTAAGCTCTTGTGAAGTTAAGGAGCCAGTGACGGCCAAAGGAGCAGCATCAGGTGATCAGTCCCCATCAATTTCTCTCAGTCTCACACCAGGAGAAGAAGGGAAAGCTACAGACGGAGTGTCTTTGCCATGGCCCTTGCCCGCCTGACCACCCTTAAGGCCTCTCAAAGGTCTCGCCACATATTTATCCATATCCACTGCGACAGTATACACCAAACACGGAAAAATAAATGAAGTGTAAGAAGTCAAACACAGTTATTGTATTCCAAAGTATCAGTCAGATAGCTTGCCTAGCCAGCAGCTATCCGACTCGTGAAAGGCTTCCAAACATTCCCGGACAAATACTCCTCCACACTGCACCTCCTTAATATGTGGAAAGGAATAGGTTAAGGGGTCTCCTGGCAACCTGGTGCAGAAGGGTTACCAGTGAGCAGAAGCGCAGGCAGTAACAGGGATATGGAGGGGGGGGGGGGGGGGGGGGAGGTCCCACCCTTTAAAATGATGTGAGCAGATCCCACCCTTTAAAATGATGTGAGCAGTACCTCAGTGAGTAGCTCCGCAGCGCCGTCCAGACCCTCAGCCGAGAGCCCTCAGTCACCACTGCGCCCCCACGAGTCCCCGTGGGGCCGCTGCATTAGGTTGCATGCCCTCCGGCGTGTGTAGCAGGAGTCTCGGAGCAGGACTCCGTATGCGAGACCACGGCTTCACACGGGACGGTAGGCTGCAACCTGCGGAAACCGATTCCTGTGTTCCCCGGCTCCGCATGACTACCTCCCGGTCCCCGGTGCTGCACTGGCCAGTGAGGAGTGCGGGCAGTGTGCCTTGAATCTCCGTAGCTCCAGAGCACCGCAGCGGCACATCCGTCTCCTCTGCCCATTTAATAGTTTTTTTAAATAAATATTTGAGGTAAGATTTTTAAACATTTGGTACATAAAATGAGTACATGTAAAACTACTGCTCCTCTTTAACATATATAAATATATGTATAAATTGTCATTCATATTTCAGAAGTAATAACATCCAATTAGCCCCGATACCAGACACTCATAGCCGCAATAACACATGGGTACGAGAACTTATCCCGGATCTCATGCATTATCGCCTGATAACATGACATTTTTCGGCTGATAAAAATGGGCTATAATTAGATAGCCTGATAATGACCATCGGTCAAAAATCAGGCTATCAGCTCGTTTTTTTTCAGCTGATAAACTAGCGCACCTAATTGGATACTTAAAACACACAGTATCATACTAAACAGGTTTTATTTTCCTCCCTTGGAGTGGTGGAAAGAAAATAAGGAGAACTGGGCTACCAAGTATTCTAAAAGATAAGCAACTATTTGTTTGATATCTGGCACATGGGAATTTTTTTTTGCACTGTGGTTTTGGCCACAATAAAGCTATATTTTGTTTATTATTACATGTTTTGATATCCCAAAGTGATTTATTGAGATGTTAGTACAAGACCAATTCAAGTTAATAAGAAAGAAAAAAAACACCTAAAATTTGCACCTTTTTTTTTAATGCAGACACTTTACTGGATGTCTTGAGCACATGGTCACAGAATTACACTATATTGGTTTTATTCCCTTTGTGTTTCAAATTGTGCATTGGAAATGGAGGCTGGAGGTGAAAGGAAACCATTCATTAAGGGGCCTATTTATCAACAGCCGCATCCTTGATAAAATCGCCCAAACTCGCGCTGCGATAATTGATTACATGCAGCAAGCTCTGTCCCTGTGATGGCACTCCGCAGCATCATCGGGGTATTTTTCGTAAAAAATACCCCAATGTCCTGCTGCAAATGCGCCGCCCCAGCTAACATTGCTGCTACCACAGCTGCCCGCTCAAATCCCCCCCCCCCCCCTCCCGTCGCGACTACACATCCAAACGGAAAATTCATCTGCATTCACACTGAATAAGCTTTGGGGCACAATTGCCACCCCTCAAAGCCCAAGGAATGCGGTCAATCGTTTGGTAGCAAATATTTACACTGTGTTTCATTTAAGATCAGGGAAAGTTAGTTCCAATAGTTGGTAAGCCAGCCAACTTCCCACCTGGCCATGTATGGACTCTCAGAAAAAATTAGAATTTCTTTGAATCATTCACCACTACATATCACACAGATTTTATATGCAGAGTACTGTATGCTTTTTTTTTCCCTGGGTGTGATAGCCTATAGGCTTAAAGAGACAGAATGTCTCCCATTTATAGTAATAAATGGGCACCCGTGGAATCAACTGACAAGATAGAAATGGGGTGCAAAAAAAAATGTGACCGCATTCATAATAAAAGGTTGTGCTCACATTCGCAAGAGTGTTTCTAGACCAAATACATTATGAGGGGTATTAGGTTAGCGGAGATTACACCCCATGCGAGTCCCTGCAATCAGGGCTGAATTTAGGGGTCAGGCCATCCCTAGGCACATTATTGGCTGCTGCCCCTCCCCCCTTCATCACGTCATTGCCCCCTTCATTTCGGGTGCCAGTCCTGATGCCTCGAGACCACCAAAGCAGCCCCAACCTCACCCTACTGTCAATTCCTGGACCACAATTTGCCCATTGTCTTACCCCCATCATTTGCCATTATATATATATATATATATATATATATATATATATATGTTGTAATGACGAAAAAAAGAGAATAATCTGGCCCTTATCAGTCAGGTGTGCTGTCCCCCAATAAGTGCCGCCCATAGGCACGTGCCTCACATGCCTAGTGGGAAACCCGCTACTGCTTGCAATCAGACTAAACCTCGCAGCTCACAGACCTGCAAGGTAAAGTCAGCAGAAAAAAAATAAAAATCGTGTTTGTTTACATGGAAAAAAAACACTGATTCTGCAGTTTACACGGAATCAGTGAGTTTCTGCAATAGAAAATAATTCCTCTCTTGGCGCTGCAATAAAGAGCTGCAAATAAAAAGTACTAAATAGACCACCAATCTATCTCAACTTGCAAAAAAGAAAAGGTACTCTCACTTTTGCGCTCAATGTCCCAGAAGTCCAAATTTGTCCCAGTGGACAGATGTCATCCAATCAATATGAAAAATAAAAATAAAAATACAACATAGTGTAATCCTGCAATGAAGATGGATCTTTCACCGCTGTGTAACACGTAAGATGGAGGTGTTGGTATAGTCCCAGATAGAAAGTTCATGCATCCACCTCCTTTTCAAAGGCACCAAGTGTGGTATACAGGAATTAAGGTGATTAACTCTTACATGTATGCTTACTTCTGTAGGCGTATTGAAGGCACATAAAGATTTCTTTTGTGATCTTCAAGACTCTCCTCACACAAACGGATGAACCCCGTTATTTCTCGCACCAAATCAAAAGCCAGAGATATAATCCAATTAGGAAAAAGAAAAGAAAAGAATAATCAGGGTAATGAGGTAAGTCTCCCCATCCCTGAACGGTCTGGAAGACGTTTTCAGAATGATGGTAATCGAACCAGATGGAATCGCAACACCGAGTACATACCTAGGAGATCCCCATATAGGAACCAGGTATCTAGAAGGGGTGAAAATAATTGGTTTCACAATCTTACAGCTGAGAGTGTTGCTAATCAATGGGCTCGTAACAGAGCACCAACTCATCGTGGAGATACTAATGCTCCAGATAGTCCGTCTTGGGGGCAGAATAGGTCCAACGATATACGATCAGCTGGGTATTCAAATAGGAGATCTAAAAATCAAAATTTTTTAGGGAACACTCAGTTCCAAAGGAGATACAACTAGGGAAAATTAAAGTCAACATTCCCATTAGTACTACCTCTAGACGGAAAAAAAAAGGCAAAAGGGGTGGCAAGGTAAAAACAAGAAGAAAAAGGAAAGGTACCAATAAAGATCAAATATGTGAAAACAATGATCTCACACTCACTTCAGCGGAAACGTTTGAACTAGTTGGTGAGTCAGGGGTAAAAATCTTTAATCTTAGCAGCTATGTACTGAATGAGATAGAAAATAAGATTTTACTTACCGATAAATCTATTTCTCGTAGTCCGTAGTGGATGCTGGGGACTCCGTCAGGACCATGGGGAATAGCGGCTCCGCAGGAGACAGGGCACAAAAGCAAGCTTTTAGGATCACATGGTGTGTACTGGCTCCTCCCCCTATGACCCTCCTCCAAGCCTCAGTTAGGTACTGTGCCCGGACGAGCGTACACAATAAGGAAGGATCTTGAATCCCGGGTAAGACCCAAACCAGCCACACCAATCACACCGTACAACTTGTGATCTGAACCCAGTTAACAGTATGATAACAATGAAGTAGCCTCTAAAAAAGATGGCTCACAACAATAATAACCCGATTTTTGTAACAATAACTATGTACAAGTAATGCAGACAATCCGCACTTGGGATGGGCGCCCAGCATCCACTACGGACTACGAGAAATAGATTTATCGGTAAGTAAAATCTTATTTTCTCTAACGTCCTAGTGGATGCTGGGGACTCCGTCAGGACCATGGGGATTATACCAAAGCTCCCAAACGGGCGGGAGAGTGCGGGTGACTCTGCAGCACCGAATGAGAGAACTCCAGGTCCTCCTCAGCCAGGGTATCAAATTTGTAGAATTTTACAAACGTGTTCCCCCCTGACCACGTAGCTGCTCGGCAAAATTTTAAAGCCGAGACCCCCTCGGGCATCCGCCCAAGATGAGCCCACCTTCCTTGTGGAATGGGCATTGACAGATTTTGGCTGTGGCAGGCCTGCCACAGACTGTGCAAGCTGAATTGTACTACAAATCCAACGAGCAATAGTCTGCTTAGAAGCAGGAGCACCCATCTTTTGGGGTGCATACAATATAAACAGCAAGTCAGACTTTCTGACTCCAGCCGTCCTGGAAATATATATATATATATATATATATCTATTTTTAGGGCCCCGACAACGTCTAGCAACTTGGAGTCCTCCAAGTCCCTAGTAGCCGCAGGCACCACAATATGTTGTTTCAGGCGAAACGCTGACACCACCTTAGGAAGAAACTGGGGACGAGTCCGCAGTTCTGCCCTGTCCGAATGGAAAAACAAATATGAGCTTTTTTTTTTTTAAGACAAAGCCCCCAATTCTGACAATCGCCTGGCCGAGGCCAGGGCCACAACATGGTCCCTTTCCATGTGAGATATTTCAAATCCACAGATTTGATCGGTTCAAACCAATATGATTTGAGGAATCCCAACACTACGTTGAGATCCCACGGTGCCACTGGAGGCACACAAGGGGCTGTATATGCAATACTCCCTTGACAAACGTCTGGACTTCAGGAACTGAAGCCAATTTTTTCTGGAAGAAAATCTACAGGGCCGAAACTTGAACCTTAATGGACCCCAATTTGAGGCTCATAGACACTCCTGTTTTCAGGAAGTGCAGAAATCGACCTAGTTGAAATTTTTTCGTGGGGCCTTCCTGGCCTCACCCACGCAACATATTTTCACCACATGTGGTGATAACGTTGTGCGGTCACCTCCTTCCTGGCTTTGACCAGGGTAGGTATGACCTCTTCCGGAATGCCTTTTCCCTTAGGATCCGGTGTTCAACCGCCATGCCGTCAAACGCAGTCGCGGTAAGTCTTGGAACAGACAAGGTCCCTGCTGGAGCAGGTCCTTTCTTAGAGGCAGATGCCACGGTTCCTCTTGGAACAGACATGGTTCTTGCTGAAAGCAAATCCCATCTTAGCTCCCGAGGCCATTAGTCCTCTGTGAGCATCTCTTGAAGTTCCGGGTACCAAGTCCCTCTTGGCCAATCCGGAGCCACGAGTATAGTTCTTACTCCTCTACGTCTTATAATTCTCAATACCTTGGTTATGAGAAGCAGAAGAGGGAACACATACACCGACTGTTACACCCACGGTGTTACCAGGACGTCCACAGCTATCGCCTGAAGGTCTCGTGACCTGGCGCAATACCTCTCCCGTTTTTTGTTCGGGCGGGACGCCATCATTTCCACCTTTGGTCTTTCCCAACGGTTCACAATCATGCGGAAAACTTCCCGATGAAGTTCCCACTCTCCCGGGTGGAGGTCGTGCCTGCTGAGGAAGTCTGCTTCCCAGTCGTCCACTCCCGGAATGAACACTGCTGACAGTGCTATCACATGATTTTCCGTCTAGCGAAAAATCCTTGCAGTTTTGACCACTGCCCTCCTGCTTCTTGTGCCGCCCTATCTGTTTACGTGGGCGACTGCCGTGATGTTATCCCACTGGATCAATACCGGCTGACCTTGAAGCAGAGGCCTTGCTAAGCTTATAGCATTACAAATTTGCTCTTAGCTCCAGTATATTTATGTGGAGAGAATTCTCCAGACTTGATCACACTCCCTGGAATTTTTTTCCCTGTGTGACTGCTCCCCAGCCTCTCAGGCTGGCCTCCGTGGTCACCAGCATCCAATCCTGAATGCCGAATCTGCGGCCCTCTAGAAGATGAGCACTCTGTAATCACCACAGGAGAGACACCCTTGTCCTTGGATATAGGGTTATCCGCTGATGCATCTGAAGATGCGATCCGGACCATTTGTCCAGCAGATCCCACTGAAGAGTTCTTGCGTGAAATCTGCCGAATGGAAGCGCTTCGTAATAAGCCACCATTTTTTACCAGGACTCTTGTGCAATGATGCACTGACACTTTTCCTGGTTTTAGGAGGATCCCGTTTAGCTCGGATAACTCCCTGGCTTTCTCCTCTGGGAGAAACACCCTTTTCCTGGACTGTGTCCAGAATCATCCCTAGGACCAGCAGACGTGTCGTCGGAACAACTGCGGTTTTGGAATATTTAGAATCCACCCGTGCTGTCGTAGAACTACTTGAGATAGTGCTACTCCGACCTCCAACTGTTCTCTGGACCTTGTTCTTATCAGGAGGTCGTCCATTTTCTTTGAAGACGAATCCTCATTTCGGTCATTACCTTGGTAAAGACCCGGGGTGCCTTGGACACTCCAACGGCATCGTCTGAAACTGATAGTGACAGTTCTGTACCACGAACCTGAGGTACCCTTGGTGAGAAAAGCAAATTTTGGGACATGGAGGTAAGCATCCCTGATGTCCCGGGACACCATATAGTCCCCTTGTTCCCAGTTCGCTATCACTGCTCTGAGTGACTCCATCTGGATTTGAACCCTTGTAAGTGTTCAAATTTTTCAGATTTAGAATCGGTCTCACCTAGCCTTCTGGCTTCAGTACCACCCTATAGTGTGGAACAATACCCCTTTCCTTGTTGTAGGAGGGGTAATTTTATTATCACCTGCTGGGAATACAGCTTGTGAATTGTTTTCAATACTGCCTCCCTGTCGGAGGGGGACATTGGTACAGCAGACTACAGGAACTTGCGAGGGGGGAAACGCCTCGACATTCCAATCTGTGCCCCTTTGATACTACTTGTAGGATCCAGGGGTCCTGTACGGTCCCAGCGTCATGCTGAGAACTTAGTAGAAGCGGTGGAGGGCTTCTGTTACTGGGAATGGACTGCCTGCTGCAGTCTTCTTCCCTTTCCTCTATCCCTGGGCAGATATCTTATAGGGACGAAAAGACTGAGGCTGAAAAGACGGTGTCTTTTTCTGCAGAGATGTGACTTAGGGTAAAAAACGGTGGATCTTCCAGCAGTTGCCGTGGCCACCAGGTCCCATGGACCGACCCCAAATAACTCCTCCCCTTTTATACGGCAATACATCTTTGTGCCGTTTGGAATCTGCATCCCCTGACCACTGTCGTGTCCATAAACATCTTCTTGCAGATATGGACATCGCATTTACTCTTGATGCCAGAGTGCAAATATCCCTCTGCGCATCTCGTATATATAGAAATGCATCCTTTAAATGCTCTATAGTCAATAAAATACTGTCCCTGTCAAGGGTATCAATATTTTTAGTCAGGGAATCCGACCAAGCCACCTCAGCTCTGCACATCCAGGCTGAGGCGATCGCTGGTCACAGTATAACACCAGCATGTGTGTGTATACTTTTTAGGATATTTTTCTGATAAGCATGTGAGCGCCTTATCCACCCTGAGGGGTGTTTCCCAATGCGCCTTAACTTCTGGCGGGAAAGGGTATACCGCCAATAATTTTCTATCGGGGGAAACCCACGCATCATCACACACTTCATTTACTTTATCTGATTCAGGAAAAACTACAGGTAGTTTTTTCACCTCACACATAATACCCTTCTTTGTGGTACTTGGAGTATCAGAAATATGTAACACCTCCTTCATTGCCCTTAACGTGTGGCCCTAAAGGAAAATACGTTTGTTTCTTCACCGTCGACACTGAAATCAGTGTCCGTGTCTGGGTCTATGTCGACCGACTGAGGTAAATGGGCGTTTTTACAAGCCCCTGACGGTGTCTGAGACGCCTGGACCGGTACTAATTTGTTCGCCGGCCGTCTCATGTCGTCAACCCACTTGCAGCGTGTTGACCTTATCACGTAATTCCATAAGTAAGCCATCCATTCCGGTGTCGACTCCCTAGAGAGTGACATCACCATTACAGGCAATTTGCTCCGCCTCCTCACCAACATTTTCCTCATACATGTCGACACACACGTACCGACATACAGCACACACATAGGGAATGCTCTGATAGAGGACAGGACCCACTAGCCCTTTGGGGAGACAGAGGGAGAGTTTGCCAGCACACACCAAAATGCTATAATTATACAGGGACAACCCTTATATAAGTGTTCCTCCCATATAGCATTTAATATATATGTATATCGCCAAATCAGTGCCCCCCCTCTCTGTTTTAACCCTGTTTCTGTAGTGCAGTGCAGGGGAGAGCCTGGGAGCCTTCCCCTCAGCCTTTCTGTGAGGGAAAATGGCGCTGTGTGCTGAGGAGAATAGGCCCCGCCCCCTTTTCGGCGGGCTTCTTCTCCGGAGATTGTGAAGTCTGGCAGGGGTTAAATACATCCATATAGCCTCAAGGGCTATATGTGATGTATTTTTCGCCATACAGGTATTCTACATTGCTGCCAGGGCGCCCCCCCCCCCGCGCCCTGCACCCTCCGTGATCGCTGTGGGAAGTGTGCTGACAGACAATGGCGCACAGCTGCAGTGCTGTGCGCTACCTGAGGAAGACTGAAAAGTCTTCTGCCGCCTGGTTCCGGACCTCTTCAATCTTCAGCATCTGCAAGGGGGTCTGCGGCGCGGCTCCGGGACGAACCCCAGGGCGAGACCTGTGTTCCGACTCCCTCTGAAGCTAATGGTGTCCAGTAGCCTAAGAATCCAATCCATCCTGCACGCAGGTGAGTTGAAATTCTCTCCCCTAAGTCCCTCGATGCAGTGAGCCTGTTGCCAGCAGGACTCACTGAAAATAAAGAACCTAAAAACTTTTTCTAAGCAACTCTTTAAGAGAGCCACCTAGATTGCACCCTTCTCGGACGGGCACAAAAACCTAACTGAGGCTTGGAGGAGGGTCATAGGGGGAGGAGCCAGTACACACCATGTGATCCTAAAAGCTTGCTTTTGTGCCCTGTCTCCTGCGGAGCCGCTATTCCCCATGGTCCTGACGGAGTCCCCAGCATCCACTAGGACGTTAGAGAAATTCATGTTTTAAAAAAGGGGTTTAAATTTTGCCCCACTAATGACATTAACCACTTTAACCTATATGTGTACCTACAAAAGTTCATTCGCAATTTGTCGTTGAAACGATTTTTCGATGGCAAAATACAGGATGAATTTGAGGTTAATGCACCTAGGTTTAGAAGGAAATCAGTGTTTAACCCCACACATAGTAGAGGGTGTTTTGTGGACACCTTTTACAAAAGTGTCCTTTACGACTTCAATCAACTCAGGGATGTGGCCCCCAATAGAAAGAACAACCTCAATAAAAAAAAATGGGAATGTCTAAAAAATTTGCAAGATAATAATGGTATTATTTTGAAGGCAGCTGATAAGGGAGGAGGCATAGTAATCATGAACAGAGAGAGTTACATCAGAGAAGGACTCCGACAATTAAATGATGGGGTCAACTATGTTAAACTTAAAAATGATCCCTCCTCTAGTATTTTTAAAGCATACAATAATTTAATTAGCCAATATGTAGATTTGAAGGTCCTCGATGAACGCATAGCACAATATTTGGTGAATGATAATTTTTCCATCCCAGTATTATACCTTTTGCCAAAGGTTCACAAATGTATCGACAATCCCCCGGGAAGGCCCATAGTGGCAGGAACTAATGCCATTACTTCTAACCTATCGGCCTATATAGACTATCAATTACAGCCGTTTGTAATGAAGGGGAAGTCGCATCTTAAGGACACCAGAGATATATTGAATTATCTTATGGGTGTACAATGGGAGGAAGATTTCATACTTATCACTGCTGATGTTTCATCTCTTTATACTATTATTTCTCATGATGCAGGTTTGGATGCAATTAGGTCTACATTAGAAGGTGAACATATTGATAGTGCACTTTCCCAGTTCATTTTAGATGGCATTTCCTTCATTCTTAAAAATAATTATTTTAATTTCGACGGTTTATTTTATAAACAACTTGTCGGTACCGCCATGGGCACCAGGTTCGCACCCAGCTATGCTAATCTTTTCATGTTCAGGTGGGAGGAGTCCCATGTTTGGGCAGGACATGGCTGGGTTGCGAACCTGGTGCATTGGTGGCGGTACATCTACGATATTATCTTTGTGTGGAAGGGGGAGGAAAATGACCTTCAGGAATTTTGCAAATACCTCAATAATAATGAATTAAATATTCAACTTTCTTTTACCATCAGTAAGTCCAATATTCATTTTTTGGACTTGAATATAGAAGTGGAGGACGGAAGGTTGGTCACCAGCAATTATACGAAACCTACTGATTGCAATACGTATATACCATTAGACAGTAACCATTTACCTATTTGGCTTACTAATGTACCTAAAGGCCAACTGCTCAGACTGCGCAGAAATTGTTCGAGTAAAGAGAAATATGAAGAGCAAGCAAGTACAATGGTGTCTAATTTTGCAAAGAAAGGATATGAAATGTCTAAATTGAATTTAATATCGAAAGAGGTAGAAGAGTTTGATAGATCGACACTATTAGAGAAGAAAGAAAAATCCTCCACTCAAAATTTTCCATTGTCATTCCACACTCAATTTAATAAACAGTATAAAAAGATTGAGGGGATAGTAAGAAAAAACTGGAACATCCTTTTGAAGGATGAAATTTTGGCTAAAATTTTACCACAAAATCCACGGTTTACATACAAAAGGGCGCCCAATATCAAGAACACCTTGGTGACTAGCGCTCTGCCTATGGATGGAAAAGGTTTTTACCAAGAAACAAAGGTTTTTATCGCTGTGGGGAATGCAGGATGTGTAAAGCTTGTCCGAGTATTGAATCTTAAACTACACAGTTCAATTGAGGACAGAAAAAAATCAGGATAGAAGATTTTATAACATGCCATACGGATTATGTTATGCTATTGTTTGCAACTGCAATCTATTGTACATAGGCAAAACTAAGCGACAGGTCAAAGTTAGATGGGCAGAACATGTCAGAAACATCTTAAAGGGCAATAAAAGTCATCCTTTTTCTCTTCATTTTAAAGAAAAACATGGGAATTCTCTTAAGGGGTTAAAGGGTTTCTGTGTGATTAAATGGATCAAAAATGATTGGAGGACCAGAGATAGAGATAATAGATTGGCCAGGGCTGAAATGAAAAATATCTATGATTTTAACAGTCTCAGACCACGTGGATTAAACCACGATTTTGAGATTAAGTGGTTTTTATAGTATGTTTATGTGGGACGTATTTAGATTGTAAGGGGCAGCTGTGCTGTTTGATTACCATTCTTTCGATTCTACAGTCCTATGGAGCGGTCACGTGATGTAAACAAACCATGACGAGCGTATAACAAGGAGGTTTGCGGTCACGTGACTATGATGTCATCTGACAGGCATCGCGATACGGAGACGTAATCGGGATGTGCACTGCCTTAATGTGCGGTACACGATCGTGACCTCAACCTCTGTGTGGGGTTGCCCGTGTGCCTCTGTTTATTGGGGGACCGGCGGGTTCAATAGAGCGAGGCACTGCGGAGTATGCAGTGACGCGGCGAGACGTCACCTAGGCTGGTCACATGTCCTAAGGATAACACGTGACCCGCGAGTCACATGATTTTCAATCCAAACCCAGTATAGTGTCATATCACAACTGCGCCATCTGTGTGAGCTTGCATTGGCTTATATGTAAGTCAATCATTCTGTTTCCATCCTGATTGGTGGATTAAGTTCACACCAATCAGGCTTGTGCCTATTTGAATGCTTAGCTCTGGGGCATGTAAGTTTTGGAGGAGATCAGACAGGACACGCTGCGTTCCAGGGGTATGTAACCTTTTTGACTGAAGGTGTAACCTTCTTGATTGAAGGTGCATTTTTTTGCCAGTTAGGTCTATAATGGAGAGAAATACTTTGGATCTCTACTATTACTATAGTGCTTTTAAGTGGCTCTATAAATTGTAAAACACATATCAATTATATATGAAATATTGTTTTATCGTAATTTTTAATTACAGATTGTATTTATGTTTATAGTGTGTTACACTGTGAATCTTGAAAAAGACGCTGCATAGCGTCGAAACGCGTCGACACAGTGTATGTGGTGGGTTGCAGATCAGCCTATCCAAAGTGGGGACTTATCATCAACTGATATCCGGGTCCATTGGTGTTAGCTGAATACCAACTTGCCTTTTCCCCATATGGTATGACTGTTTTGCTTCCCACTTTTATTCTACTCTGATAATAAAAGGAGTGAGTTTCTGCGCCTGAATCACAATTTTGTTGTTGTGGGAAAAAGGCTATTTAATTAGCTTTTCCCCACGGCTAATTGAATACCCCCCTTAGCAGTAGCAGATCTTGCCACGGGCAAGCAGGACTTTTGCCCGGGGAGCCGCCTTCCGGAGGGCGCCGGCGCCATCCGCAGGGCGCCGCACCAGGGCAAGATCCGCTGCTGCTGTGCCCCCCGCTGCCCGCTGTGAAGGGAAACTAGAGTTTCCCTTCGTGGAGAGGTCCTTTACTGTGCGGTGCGCGATGACGTCATCGCGCACCGCACATTAAAGGACCACTCCACGAAGGGCTTCACAGCGGCAGCGGGCAGCACATTTCAGAGCGCTACAGTAGTCTGTACAGGGGGCGTAAATGACCACGCCCCCTGTACGAAGCCACGCCCCCCATTGCCACCCGGGGCGCGCAAAGCCCCAGAACCGGCCCTGCCCCTTGGTATGTATATATGTCACTATATCACTGGAAAGATCATTTTATAGACAATATAATACAGTTTACCGCAATGAATTATCATGATTACATAAAAAGTTGTAGCTAGATGAATATAGGGAGACTTTATCTGTAAAGAGTGTGGATTTCTTCAACTCAAAACTGACCAATAGAAGTGATTGTTCTGAGAGCCAATCAGGTGTTGCAATGCCACAAAATGGATCCAATAAGGCAGGGGTGGCTGGACTTTTGGGACCTGGGATCTACTCTTTGTTCACTTACTTACCGGTGATCTACCGACATCAAATAACAACACCAATACTGTCGCACACATTTAAAAATAACATTAATAATGACACCATCAAATAACAACACCAATAATAACGCACACATTTAAAAATAGCATTAAGAATGATGCCATCAAATAACACCACCAATAATAACGCCATACTTGCCTACCTTACCCTATCCATGAGGGAGAAAATGCTCTGTTCCAGGACTTTCCTGGTAATGTATGATTGCCATCACCTGTGGTGAGCTAGTTAATTGATAAGAAAGGTGTTTCACCACAGGTGATGGCAATCATACATTACCAGGAAAGTCCAGGAACAGAGCATTTTCTCCCTCATGGAGAGGGTCAGGTAGGCAAGTATGAATAACGCACACATTTAAAAATAGCATTAAGAATGATGCCATCAAATAACACCAAGAACGCGCACATTTAAAAATAGCATTAGTAATGACAACATGAAATAACACCACCAATAGTAGTGTCCACATTACAAAAAGTACATTAATATTAATAAACACAATCTTGTCATCAGGGGTTAAAGTGAGCTGGAACGGGGCGGCAGGGCTGTTTCTAGCCAATTTGGCTCCCAGTGCGAGAATTAAAAATGCGCCCCCCCATGACATAAAAAAATGTGCTCCCCCCCACACACACCTAGATAAAAAAAATTAAAAAAACCTTGCGTGCGCACTCGGCAAGGGGTCGTGGCCTCATCTAAATGGGTGTGGCCTCATTTAAATGGGCATGGCCTCGTCTGAAAAGACTACCTCACAATCAAGTTTTTGACCCTGCTCCAACAGATCACGACCACCACAGGAAAAAAAAATTCTACCATATTAAGCCCCACACAGTAATGCCCCCTGCACCATATTATGCCACACACCGCAATGCCCTTGATACATTAAATCCCCACACTACGGCAAGAGTCCCCATTTCACACATTATGGCAGGTGTCCCCATTTTACACATTGAGAGAGAGAGAGAGAGAGAATACTTACAGAGGCGCTCTTCGGCCCGCCTCACCAGTCGCTCCTCGCGCCGGCCTTTCCCTCTTCCTAACTTGGATCCCCCTCTGTACTACGCTCGGGGGGGAGTTTCGCGGAGTGACGGGGTTGCGTTGTGACGTAACAACGCAACCGCGTCGATCCGTGAAACTCCGCCCCCCGAGCGGGTTACTCGGGGATAAATAGGAGGGGGAAGCAGGGAGCCACAGTTAGTGCCGCGGCGGGCGCCCAGTGCGGTTGCACTGCTCGCCTGCCCCAAGAAACGGCCCTGCGGGGCGGAACTGCATTCCGTCAGTTCCACATGGAGACGGAGTGCAGTTCCACCTCCTCCGGCTTACCTAACCCGATGTGTGCCCGGCGCCACAGTGAGATGCCTGGCGCCCGCTGAGATTGTTACAAGCGGGCGCCCGGCTCCCTCTCCACAGTGGAAGCCGGTGGCAGGAGCTCACTACTGAGCTCCGACTCCTGACTCTGTTAGTGTCGCTATGGGAGAGACGTCATGACGTCTCTCCCATAGTGCCGAGGAGGGGATGTCGGAAGGACTGCAGTGGTCGGACGCGGGAGCGGGGCTTGGTGAGTATTGTGTTTTGGGTTTTTTTTTCATATGTTTGAGTGTATTAGCGGTGCTTCTACTGGGGGTAAGCTACAAGGGGGCTAACTACTGGGGGGCATTACTACTGGGGGGCAAACTACTGGGGGGCAAACTACTGGGGGCAAACTACAAGGGTGCTAACTACTGGGGGCAAACTACAGGGGGGTAACTACAGGGGGGTAACTACAGGGCGGCATTACTACTGGGGGGCATTACTACGGGGGGCATTACTACAGGAGGGCATTACTACAGGGGGCTAATTACATGGGGCTAAACTACTGGGGGCATTACTACTGGGGGGCTAAACTACAGGGGCTAAACTACATGGGGCAAACTACATGAGGGCTAAACTACAGGGGGCATAACTGTAGGGGCTACAACTACAGGGGGCATTACCACTGGGGGATAAACTACAGGGGACTAAACTACATGGGGCAAACTACATGAGGGCTAAACTACAGGGAGACTAAACTATTGGGGGCATAACTACAGGTGCTAAACTACTGGGGGCATAACTACAGGTGCTAAACTACTGGGGGCATTACCACTGGGGGGCTAAACTAAAGGGGGGTAAACTACTGGGGTCATAACCACAGGGGCATTACCACTGGGGGCATAACTACTGGGGGCATAACTACAGGGGGCTTAATGATTGGGGGCATTATCATTAAGGGCATTACTACTGGGGGCACTACTAATGAGGGCACTGTAAAGGGGGCACTTCATAAGGGGCACCACTCCTTGGGATATAAGGGGCACTACTACTGGGGCATTGCATAAGGGACACCACTACTATGGGCTCTATATAAGGGGCACTACCACTGTGGGCACTACCAGTATAGTGGACATTGCATAAGGGGCACAACTGTGGGCATTGTATAAGGGGCACTGCTGCTGTTGGCATTATGTGTATTACGGGGTGCTACTACTGTGGGCATTATGTGTATTAGGGGTGCTACTACTGTGGGCTTTGTGTATAAGGGACAGTAATGTATGTCATAACATGAATAAGGGACACTACTATGTGGTGTAATGTAAATAAGATACTGCTACTGTGGCATAATTTTAATTGTGGATACTATTGTGTGACTACGACTCTTTCTTTTTGAGACCACACCCCTTTTTGACGGGGCGCACCTACGGTGCAATACCTTTATTGCATGGGTGCCTGGGGGAGGGGGGTGAGTTCCACCACCTCTCTAGGACCACTTTAAGCACTGCTTGTCATGATTGGGTGCAGAACAGCCCGCTGTGCAAAAACCCTCTTCCCTGTTCAGAATACTCCCTCACCCTCCCTGTGCAGAACAGCTCGCTGTGCAAAATCCCCCTCTGTGTAAATACACCCATATGCAGAATACCCCCCTTCCCACTCCCATTGCAGAATAGCCTGCTGTACAACATACTGTTCCCCGTCATGTGCAGATTCCCCATATTCAGAGCTCCCTCCCCCTCCCAGTGCATAACAGACCCCAGTGCACAACTCACGCTGGCTGGCTTGAGTGCCTCCCTGCAGGCTCTCTCTCTGCTGGCTGGCTCTCCGCTGGCTGGTTGGCTGGGTCTCCGCTGGCTGGCTTTCCGCTGGCACATGCCTGCTCACACTGCTTCCCGCCGCCGCAGTCTTGCCGCCGCTGCGTTCCTCACATCACGTTCCCAATGATGCATGACGTCACCCATGCACCTGCGCATTGCATCATTGGGAACGCTCTGGACTCGGAGCGATTGGAGCAGAGGCGGCAAGTACAGTTTAATGAAGAAGTTGGTCGCGATCTACCGGCGTGATCTACCGGTAGATCGCGATCGACATTTTGGCCAGCACTGCAATAAGGTGTTAGCATGAGTAAACTCACAGTTGTTGCTACCAGAATTGACAGTAAAACAACTTATTTATTTTTTTGATTATCACTAAGTTGGTCGCTGTTTTTTATGCGTTTATTTTACTTTAATTTCCTGCAGTAAGCTGTGTAACTTATTTAGGATGACAAGCAAAGTAAAGAGAGTTGACTGGTCACCTAGAAAGAGATACAAAAGAATTACTTCACGTGAAGAAGGTAACACTTACAACAAAATTATAACCAAAGTACAGTAGGTGGCAACATAACTAAAGGAGGAATTTCGAAACTGTGGAATAAGTATCAGACTCGGGGTAATTCAGACCTGATCATAGCAGCAAATTTGTTAGCAGTTGGGTAAAACCGTGGGGGTCATTCCGACCCGTTCGCATGCAGCGGTTCTTCGCTGCGGTGCGAACGGGTCGGAAATGCGCATGCGCGGAAGACGCATTGCGCACGCGCATCGTTGCCCGGCGACGATCGTCGCCGGGCAACGATGCTGCCAGCGTCAAATGTGATCGCAGCGGCGATCGCAAGAAGATGGACAGACGGGAGGCGTTCCGGGGCGGATACTCACCGTTTCCAGACAGTTTGCGCAGGCGTGTCCAGGCGAACGGAGGACAGATGTCTGACGTCAGGACCGGGACCTTCATCGCTGGATCCGTCACACAGGGTAAGTAACTCTTACCCTGGTCTTGTTTTGCAGGAAACTTTTTTAGCATAGCAGGGCTGCTCAAGCGTTCGCAGCCCTGCTATGCTAAAATACACTCCCCCATAGGCGGAGATTAGTTGATCCCACCAGCAGCAAAAAGTTGCTTGGTGCGATCAACTCGGAATGAGGGCCCATGTGCACTGCAGGTGTGGCAGATACAACATTTGCAGAGAGAGTTAGATTTGGGTGGGTTATTTTGTTTCTGTGCAGGGTAAATACAGGCTGCTTTATTTTTACACTGCAATTTAGATTTCAGTTTGAACACACCCCACCCAAATCTAACTCTCTCTGCACATGTTATATCTGCCAACCTTGCAGTGCACATGGGGGGGTCATCCCGAGTTGATCGCTAGCTGCATTTGTTTGCAGCGCAGCGATCAGGCTAAAAATCTGCAAATCTGCGCATGTGTATGCGGCGCAATGCGCACGCACAACATATGAGCACAACGAACGATGCAGGTTTGCACAGGCTCGAGCGATGCATTTCAGTCGCACTGGTTGCCGCAGAGTGATTGACGGGAAGTGGGCGTTTGTGGGTGTCAACTAACCGTTTTCAGTGAGTGTTTGGAAAAACGCAGGCGTGCCAGGGAAAACGCAGGCGTGGCTGTGATGTGGTGTGATGTCAAATCCGGAACTGAATAGTCTGAAGTGATCGCAAGCGCTGAGTAGGTTTGAGCTACTCTGAAACTACACAAAAAATATTTGCAGGTGCTCTGCGATACAACCGTTCGCACTTCTGCTAAGCTAAAATACACTCCCAGTGGCGGCGGCAGAGCGTTTGCAAAGCTGCTAAAAACTGCTAGCGAGCAATCAACTCGGAATGACCCCCCTGGTTTTGCCCAACTGCAAAACAAATTTGCAGCTACGATCAGGTCTGAATTACCCCATGTGTCTATTCAAAACCAAACCGGTAAAGGTAAGAAAAGAACCACAACACCATGCTGTGATAGAAGAATGAAAAAACTGTGCTTGAGAGACAGAAAAAAATAATCTGAGGCATCTGAGTGCACAACACCTGCTGTGAAGCATCCAGTTAGTGTTATGCTATGGGAATATATGACAGCAAAAGGTGTGGGACGAATTTAAGTGATCAATGACACTTTAAATAGCAGCAAATACATCAGTGTCCCGCAGTAGGGAGGTGCAGGCCCGGCGACGGAAAATCAAAGGGGACACCCGTCCTGGGTCCCGACGTTGTGAAGGGCCCCAAAGTCCAGCAGCCGCATCATGTCATAGATTTAAATAATTATATAAATTGCAGCATCGTGCAAGCCACGAGCCTCCCACGGTGTAGTTAACAGGAATCAGACAGTCCCTTTTTTTCAGCCCCCACTCCCCCCGAACCCTGTGGTCACCTGTCAGTGCCCCCAGCCCAGCCCCAAGTCAGCTGTCAGCCAGTCCCCGTGTGCAGTGCAATGATGTTGCACATGAAGCTGCGTCCGGACCTCCCCGCCTCTCCGAGTCCTCCCGGCCTCCCTGGTTGTCTCTGCTGTTAGGGGCGCGCGGCCAAGGAGGAGTGGGACTGTTGGCAGCTTGTTGCAGCGGGACGTCACTGGTCACTCGGAGCCTGGTTTATTAGTGGCGCCAGCGGCTGTGCCTGTGTGTTGCTGGACTGGTAAGTCAAGTGTGTGCACAGTGCACTGCAGGCGCGCTCGGCTCTCCAGCAGGACAGAGTCTGTTTGGGGCTTTGAGTTTGGTTTGGGGCAGGCTGCGGGCAGGCACATATCATGGATGCATCTGCATACATGTCAGATGACCATGTAACACACAGACAGAACAGGACGGCACTAAGTAAATTATTTTAATGGAAGGGGAATTATTATCATTATTATTTTCATCAGGCAGGTTGCTGTGTGACTTGTGGTGCAACTACATGTGAGTATAACTTGTGCACACCATGGGGGTTATTCCGAGTTGATCGCTCGCTACGGATTTTCGCAGCGCAGTGATCATGGCAGAACGGGGCTAAACTGCACATGCGTATGCACCGCAATGCGCAGGTGCGTTGTACGAGTACACAGTGGTTCGTTACCTTTGACGATTCCGTTCGCACAGCCAGTCACTAGGAGATTGACAGGAAGAGGGCATTTGTGGGTGTCAACTGACCGTTTTCTGGGAGTGTTTGGAAAAATGCAGGCGTGTCCAGGCGTTTGCAGGGCGGGTGTCTGACGTCATTTCCGGGAACAAAAACACTGAAGTGATCGCAAGGACTGTGTCACGATCCGGGTATCTGGACGCCATTTCTTACCCATCAGATGCCTCCTAAGGCTGGCTCAGCGCTCCAGGACCGGATCCCATCTGTTATCCTGATGTGTACATTCCTGTATCCTCTCCTGTCACTCTGGGACGCTGTCACAGTAAACGCCATATTACACCTGGCATGGCGTCTCCCGCGGCCTCCGCCGCCGTCCCTGAACTTCTGCATGCAGAGTGTCTGAGTGGCGATTACGTCAGCCGCGGCCTCCGCTGTGTCCGCGTGGTTGGATGTGCATCTGTCAGCCTGGCGCCTCCTGTCTCCGGTGGCCGGCGCCGCCATTACTGTTTTCATTACCACATGGATTACAAACCAAACTTCCCTCCAAGTGTCTGCATGGGCGCAGCCATCTTGGATTCTGTCAGCTGATCATTTCCACCAATCTGTTCTCAGTATTGATAATCTGCATAATTGCCTAGCCAATCCCTTCCTTGCTGCAGGTATAAATACACTGTGCCTGAGCAAGGAAGGCGTCAGTGCTTTGGTTGTCAAACCTAGTTCCTGTTTGTCTCTCTCCTGTGATTGTCTTCCAGGTTCCAGCTCCTGTCTCAAGACTTCCACCATAGAGACCTGCACCAGCATTCCACCTGCGGTGTAGCCTGACTCTCCAATCCATTGTGGATTCATCTGTTTCCTGCTACAACATTACCTGCTTCCAGCTCAGCTTCCAGCAGAGTACAGCTTCCCTTAAAGGGCCGGTGTCCTTTCTACACTTTACCACTCTCCACCGGTATTATTATTTCTCCGCTCTCAAGTTCTACATTTCAGTTCATATTTCATCGCTCCCAAGTTCATTTATTATTTAACTGGTTCCAGCCAGTATTCACTCCGTGCTAACAACAGTCTGGTTCCAGCCAGTATCCACAGCAGCTGTTTTATCTTCAGCAACCCAGCTTTTCCTGGAACACCAGCTGGCACAATCCTGGGTTATCTCCATTGCTACAGTCGGGCCTGGTAAGGACTTTCCATCTAGAAGATCATAAGAACTATCTCACACTACCAGTGCCCTGTGGCTCCTGCCATCCTGTAGTACCCAGGAACTGTATTTATTCTTTGCTGACTTTTACGTTTTCTTTTACTGCTGCTGTGTTGCGGAGTTGTCATAATAAACATCATTGACTTTTATCCAAGTTGTCGTGGTCACGCCTTCGGGCAGTTATTATTCATGTTACTTACATGTCCAGGGGTCTGATACAACCTCCCAGGTTCCGGTACATCTCAGCCCCTACAACTGAGGCTGCCTCCCGTCAGCTCAGGCCCTCAGTTGTGACAGTTAGCACTGACCTAATGAATCCAGCCGGAGACCAGGATCAAGCGGCCAGGCCGATGCAAGAACTGGCAGCCCGACTAGAACATCAGGAGGCTGCACAGGGCCACATCATCCGCTGTCTCCAGGATCTCTCTACTCGGCTGGATGGGATTCAGACAACTCTCCGTGGATCAGGCGCGTCTGGTGCGTCAACCACAGTGACTCCAGCTATAACCCCACCCACCTTACCCATTTCTGCTCCACGTCTTCATCTTCCAACGCCAGCAAAATTTGACGGATCTCCAAGATTCTGCAGGGGATTTCTCAACCAGTGTGAGATTCAGTTTGAGCTACAACCTGGCAATTTTCCCAGTGACCGTACAAAAATTGCCTACATTATTTCTCTTCTCAGTGGCTCAGCCCTTGATTGGGCATCACCGTTATGGGAGAGGTCCGACACCCTGCTATCTTCCTACACTGCCTTCGTGTCAACATTCAGGCGCATCTTCGACGAGCCAGGCCGGGTAACCTCAGCTTCATCCGAGATTCTCCGTTTACGCCAGGGGTCACGTACTGTAGGACAATATCTGATACAGTTCCAGATCCTGGCATCCGAACTGGCATGGAACGACGAGGCCCTGTATGCTGCATTCTGGCATGGCTTATCTGAGCGTATTAAAGATGAGTTAGCTACCAGAGACTTACCTTCTAAGTTAGATGAGCTAATCTCACTCTGCACGAAAGTTGATTTACGTTTCAGAGAGAGAGCAACTAAGCGTGGAAGATCATCTGCTCCAAAATCTTCTGCTCCTCCTCCTCGTCAACTGTCACCATCTAAAGATGAGCCCATGCAACTTGGCCGTTCCCGTTGAACTCCTGCTGAGCGCCGAAGACGTCTCTCCGAGTTTCTCTGTCTCTATTGTGCAGCTCCGTCTCACACCATTAATGCCTGTCCCAAACGTCCGGGAAACTCCAAATCCTAGCTCGCCAAGGAGAGGGCCGGCTAGGAGTAATGATCTCCTCTCCATCTCCTCATGATTGTAATCTCCCAGTGTCGCTCCAAATTGCTCAACGTTATCGGAACGTCATTGCCCTCCTTGATTCCGGAGCAGCTGGGAACTTTATTACCGAAGCCTATGTTAAACGGTGGTCCCTACCCACCGAGAGACTTCCTTCGTCCATCTCCTTAACTGCCGTGGATGGCAGTAAAATTTTTGATACAGTTATTGCTCTAAGGACTCTACCAGTTCGTCTGAGAGTGGGAGTTCTTCATTCCGAACTTATTTCACTTTTAGTGATTCCAAGAGCCACACATCCTGTGGTCCTGGGCCTTCCATGGCTCCGTCTTCACAATCCTACAATTGATTGGACGACTACGCAAATCCTGGCATGGGGTTCCTCCTGTGCTGAGACATGTTTGTTTAAAGTATTGCCTGTCTGTTCTTCCTCCCCCAGGTCGTCTGATGTTCCACCTCCTCCATATCAAGATTTCACGGATGTGTTCAGTAAAGCTTCTGCTGATATCCTTCCTCCTCATAGAGAATGGGACTGTCCGATTGATCTCGTTCCAGGGAAGGTTCCACCTCGAGGCCGAACTTATCCGTTGTCTCTGCCTGAGACGCATTCTATGGAGGAATATATTAAAGAGAACCTAGCAAAGGGGTTCATTCGACCTTCTTCTTCTCCAGCCGGCGCAGGCTTCTTTTTTGTAAAAAAGAAAGATGGTGGTCTGCGGCCGTGCATCGACTACAGAGGTTTGAACGACATTACCATCAAGAACCGTTATCCTTTACCCCTGATTACTGAGCTCTTTGACAGAGTTAGCGGAGCTACCATCTTTACAAAGCTGGACTTGCGAGGTGCATACAATCTCATCCGGATCCGTGAGGGTGACGAGTGGAAGACCGCCTTTAACACCCGTGACGGACATTATGAGTACCTCGTCATGCCCTTCGGATTGAGCAATGCTCCAGCTGTCTTCCAGCATTTTGTCAATGAGATCTTCAGAGACATTCTATACCGTCATGTCGTGGTCTATCTAGACGATATCCTCATTTTTGCCAACGATTTAGAGGAACATCGTTTTTGGGTTAAAGAGGTTCTGTCCCGTCTCCGTGTCAATCATCTCTATTGCAAATTAGAAAAATGCGTCTTTGAAGTCAAGTCCATTCCGTTTCTAGGGTACATTGTGTCCGGTTCCGGACTAGAGATGGATCCTGAGAAACTACAAGCAATCCAAAATTGGCCGGTACCCTTAACCCTCAAAGGGGTCCAGAGGTTCTTAGGGTTCGCCAACTATTACCGAAAGTTTATACGAGACTTTTCCACCATTGTGGCGCCTATTACTGCTTTCACTAAGAAGGGTGCTAACCCGTCCAAGTGGTCTGAAGAAGCCATGCAAGCATTTCATCTTTTAAAACAAAGGTTCATCTCTGCGCCTGTTCTGAAACAGCCTGACATCGACTCTCCTTTCATCTCAGAGGTGGATGCCTCCTCCGTTGGAGTAGGAGCGGTGTTATCTCAGAGGGCTAAAGATGGCCATTTACACCCTTGCAGTTTCTTCTCCCGGAAGTTCTCCCCAGCTGAGCGCAACTATGCCATTGGCGACCAGGAGTTGCTAGCCATCAAGCTCGCTCTAGAAGAGTGGAGGTATCTGTTGGAGGGAGCTTCTCATTCAATCACCATACTTACAGACCACAAGAACCTTTTATACCTGAAGGGCGCACAATGTCTCAACCCTCGTCAGGCCAGATGGGCACTTTTCTTTTCCAGGTTCGACTTTAAACTCCAGTTCTGTCCGGGCTCTCAGAATCGCAAGGCCGATGCCCTTTCCCGCTCATGGGAGCAAGAAAATGAGTCAGAGTCTTCAGACAAGCATCCTATTATAAATCCGTTGGCATTCTCCACGGTAGGGATGGACTCTACGCCCCCATCAGGGAAAAGTTTTGTGAAGCCGATGCTAAGGAAGAAGCTCATGCATTGGGCCCATGCTTCCCGTTTTGCCGGACATACAGGTATCCAAAAAACCCTGGAGTTTATCTCTAGGTCCTATTGGTGGCCAACTCTGAAAAAGGACGTCTTGGAGTTTATTGCATCTTGCCCAAAGTGTGCCCAACATAAAGTATCCCGCCAGTCGCCTGCGGGGCAACTGGTTCCACTATCCGTTCCCCGTCGACCATGGACCCACTTGTCGATGGATTTCATTACAGACTTACCCATGTGCAACAAGTTCAATACCATCTGGGTGGTAGTTGACCGGTTCACCAAGATGGCACACTTCATTCCTCTCACCGGTCTTCCGTCAGCTTCCAAGTTGGCTCAAGTATTCATACAAGAGATCTTCCGACTCCACGGTCTTCCTGAAGAAATTATCTCAGATCGAGGAGTTCAATTCACAGCCAAATTCTGGCGAAGTTTATGTCAAATCCTCCAAGTCAAGCTAAAGTTTTCCACGGCTTACCATCCTCAGACCAATGGTCAAACCGAGAGGGTGAATCAGGACTTGGAGGCCTTCCTCCGCATCTATGTGTCCTCCTCTCAAGATGACTGGGTTCAATTACTTCCCTGGGCCGAGTTCTGTCATAACAACCAGTATCATTCTTCATCTGCTTCAACACCATTCTTCACTAACTTTGGATTCCACCCTAAAGTCCCTGAGTTCCAACCGCTTCCAGCAACTTCTGTTCCCGCAGTGGATATCACCTTGCATCAGTTTGCCAATATCTGGAAGAGCGTACGATCAGCTCTGCTCAAGGCATCGTTCAGGTACAAGAAGTTTGCGGATAAGAAGCGTCGAGCAGTTCCTGCTCTCAAGGTGGGTGATCGGGTATGGTTATCCACGAAGAATTTGAGGTTAAGAGTTCCCAGTATGAAGTTTGCACCTCGCTATATCGGTCCTTTCAAGATTGAACAAGTCATCAATCCTGTTGCTTACAGACTCCAGTTGCCTCCCTTCTTAAAAATACCCAGGACATTCCATGTTTCCCTGTTGAAACCGCTGATCTTGAATCGGTTTCATTCCTCACTTCCTCCAACTCCGAAAGTCCAAACTCAACGAGGCGTTGAGTATGAAGTGGCCAAGATCCTGGACTCACGTCACCGTTACGGTCAACTACAATATCTTATTGACTGGAAGGGTTATGGTCCTGAGGAACGTTCATGGACCAATGCTTCTGATGTCCATGCTCCTGCCTTGGTCCGGAGATTCCATTCCAAGTTTCCTCAAAAGCCAAAGAAGTGTCCTGGGGCCACTCCTAAACGGGGGGGGGTGCTGTCACGATCCGGGTATCTGGACGCCATTTCTTACCCATCAGATGCCTCCTAAGGCTGGCTCAGCGCTCCAGGACCGGATCCCATCTGTTATCCTGATGTGTACATTCCTGTATCCTCTCCTGTCACTCTGGGACGCTGTCACAGTAAACGCCATATTACACCTGGCATGGCGTCTCCCGCTGCCTTCGCCGCCGTCCCTGAACTTCTGCATGCAGAGTGTCTGAGTGGCGATTACGTCAGCCGCGGCCTCCGCTGTGTCCGCGTGGTTGGATGTGCATCTGTCAGCCTGGCGCCTCCTGTCTCCGGTGGCCGGCGCCGCCATTACTGTTTTCATTACCACATGGATTACAAACCAAACTTCCCTCCAAGTGTCTGCATGGGCGCAGCCATCTTGGATTCTGTCAGCTGATCATTTCCACCAATCTGTTCTCAGTATTGATAATCTGCATAATTGCCTAGCCAATCCCTTCCTTGCTGCAGGTATAAATACACTGTGCCTGAGCAAGGAAGGCGTCAGTGCTTTGGTTGTCAAACCTAGTTCCTGTTTGTCTCTCTCCTGTGATTGTCTTCCAGGTTCCAGCTCCTGTCTCAAGACTTCCACCATAGAGACCTGCACCAGCATTCCACCTGCGGTGTAGCCTGACTCTCCAATCCATTGTGGATTCATCTGTTTCCTGCTACAACATTACCTGCTTCCAGCTCAGCTTCCAGCAGAGTACAGCTTCCCTTAAAGGGCCGGTGTCCTTTCTACACTTTACCACTCTCCACCGGTATTATTATTTCTCCGCTCTCAAGTTCTACATTTCAGTTCATATTTCATCGCTCCCAAGTTCATTTATTATTTAACTGGTTCCAGCCAGTATTCACTCCGTGCTAACAACAGTCTGGTTCCAGCCAGTATCCACAGCAGCTGTTTTATCTTCAGCAACCCAGCTTTTCCTGGAACACCAGCTGGCACAATCCTGGGTTATCTCCATTGCTACAGTCGGGCCTGGTAAGGACTTTCCATCTAGAAGATCATAAGAACTATCTCACACTACCAGTGCCCTGTGGCTCCTGCCATCCTGTAGTACCCAGGAACTGTATTTATTCTTTGCTGACTTTTACGTTTTCTTTTACTGCTGCTGTGTTGCGGAGTTGTCATAATAAACATCATTGACTTTTATCCAAGTTGTCGTGGTCACGCCTTCGGGCAGTTATTATTCATGTTACTTACATGTCCAGGGGTCTGATACAACCTCCCAGGTTCCGGTACATCTCAGCCCCTACAACTGAGGCTGCCTCCCGTCAGCTCAGGCCCTCAGTTGTGACAGACTGAGTAAGTCCAGACCTACTGCACAAAATGTTTTTGCAGAGCTCCACTGCAAAGACGTACGCACACTTGCAAAGCGAAAATACACTCCCCCGTGGGCGGTGACTATGCGTTTGCACAACTGCTAAAAGTAGCTAGCGAGCGATCAACTCGGAATGAGGGCCTATGCACCAAGTTATACCCACATGTAGCAGCACTTCAAGTCACACAACCTGCCTGACAATAATAATAATAATAATAATAACAACAATAATAATTATGCCCCTTCCATTAGTGATCTGATATACTCAGATTACAGTGTTATTAAGTATACTGTACACAGCACCATGCCCTGCTGCATCACCCTTATCTGTGCTAGTACTGCTTGGTGCAACTGAGGAGCAGCACTGTTGAAAGGAGCCGCAGTAGTTACAGCACTTACACCTGTCTGGCAGCAGGACCTAGGCACAGTGGAGGGAGCCACTTTAGTGACGGCACAATCCCAACACAGTGGACCCCCGCATAGTGTGGAACCTGTGCATTCCATCGGGCATAGTTCATTGCTGAGGAGAGCTTCTGGAGTGAGCACATCTACCTGAGGGCAGTCAGACTGTCACACAGAGAGCATATAAGTGAGATCTGCAGTGCTGAACCATCTCTCCGGGGTACGATAGGGACAGTTTGACACATTACAAGCGGGCTGGAGTCCAAATTTGTTTGGTACACATTTTATGCATCATTATTCATTTTTATAAAACATTTTTGATATATTATATACACACACATTTACATACATCTTAAATACAGATTTTTATACATTATCTATAGCTCATTTATATTTATACAACCTTTAAATGCACTTGCAAGGGAGGGATGTTTGGAGGAGGGGATGAGGAGGGGGGGGGGGCTCGAGGGTGATTATGGGGGGGCCATAGAAATCAGTGTACTGTGTAGGTGGGAGCAGTTGAGGGAGCACAAACTATGCAGATCAGTGGGTAAGCAGCGGGTGAATAGACGCTGTGCGCATGCACACAGCATCTATACTCAGTGCAGAGAGAGCCTGGGGGCAGCCCAGAATAACGGAGAGTGCTGGGCATACTCCCACAGTGACGGAAAAGGGAGTAACACGAGGCTCCGCCCCTATACCCTAGGCCCCACCACTTTTCTGATGCGGGTGCGCTTTCGGAATGCCAAAGGTCCCGACCCACTGGCCACCAATGTTGGGAGGTACGTTACTGCAGCAAAAGGCTTTCCGACGAAGTACTAATGAATATTGGAGGTCATTCCGGCCCAGATAGCACACTGCACTTCTTCGCAGCCGCGCAATCGGGTCGGCAATGCGCATTTCGCAGGTGTGTCATTGCCCGGTGACAGCCATCGCCAGGCAGCGATGCCGCGAACGAAGAAAGCGGTCGCAGCGGCGACCGCAAGAAGACTGACATGAGGAAGGCGGATCTGGGCGGCAACTCACCGTTTTCGGGGCGTGGTGAGTCCAACGCAGGCATGTCCAGGCATTTGGAGGGCGGATGTCTGACATCAATGTCTGGACCTGCATCGTTGGATCGATCGCATAGGGTAAGTAACTGTTACCCTGGTCTTCTTTTACAGGAAACTTTTTTGCATAGCAGGGCTGCAGAAGCGTTCGTCTAGTTGATCGCACGGGCAGCAAAAAGTTGCTACGTGCGATCAACTCGGAACGACCCCCATTGTGCCTAATACAGACCTGATCGTAGCAGTAAATTTGTTAGCAGATGGGCAAAACCATGTGCACTGCAGGGGGCAGATATAAAATGTGCAGAGAGAGTAAGATTTGGGTGTGGTGTGTTCAAACTGAAATCTAAATTGCAGTGTAAAAATAAAACGCCCACTATTTACCCTGCACAGAAACAATATAACCCACCCACACCTAACTCTCTCTGCACGTTATATCTGCCCCCCCACCCCCCCACCCGCAGTGCACAATGCACATGGTTTTACTCAACTGCTAACAAATTTGCTGCTGCGATCAGCAAAAAAAGTGGCGTGGCTTCATAGGGGAGGGTTGTGGCCACATTTATGCCTCCAGTAGCTGTGCCCCCAGATTTGCCCCAAGCAGTTGTGCCCCCCAGTTGATTTGCCCCAGTAGATTTTCCCCCTGTAGCTGTGCCCCCTGTACTTGTGCCTCCCTGTAGAATTGCCCCCAGTAGCTGTGCCCCCAGTAGTTGTGCCCCCAGCAGCTGTGCTCCCAGTTAATTTGCCCCAGTAGCTGTTCCCCCTGTAGTAGTGCCCCTTGTAGCTGTGCCCCTTGTAGCTGGGCCCCCAGTTGATTTGCCCTCAGTAGCTGTTCCCCCTGTAGCAGTACCCCCAGTATGTGCCCCCTATAGTTGTGCCCCCTGTAGATCTGCCCCCAGTAGCTGTGCCCCTTGTAGCTGTGCCCCCAGTAGTAGTGCCCCCAGTAGTAGTGCCCCCAGTATGTGCCCCCTGTAGTAGCGCCGCTTTGAAACCCTAAAAAAAAAAAAAATACTTACCAGCCTTGCTCCTGCTTCCGGACCGCTGCTGCTGCTGTCTCCGGGCGCCGGCTCCTCTCTATGGGAGAGATGTCATGGAGATGTCAATTTTGACCTCTAGCGTCAGTCAGCGACGCCTGCAGCAGCGGGCGCACACGGCGCTCGCTGCAGCCGGGGAGGGAGGGATGGAGGATTAGTAGCGGCTCTTGCCATCGCGGCGGCGACCCTCAGGGTAGCGGCGCCCCGGACAAAAAGCCTGCTTGCCCGTGGCAAGAGCCGCTACTGAGTATGTACTGTATAACGGTTATCAAAATGTAAAATTGTGTTATAAAGTTCATTGTATGATGTTGTATTATGGTGGTCATTCAGAGTTGTTCGCTAGCTGCTTTCGGTCGCTGTGCAGCGTTGAGGCAAAAAAACGGCACTTCTGCGCATGCGTATGCGGCGCAATGCGCACACGCGGTGTACTATTACAACGAATGATGTAGTTTCACACAAGGTCTAGCGAAGCATTTCAGTCACACTGGCTGCCGCAGAGTGATTGACGTGAAGGGGGCGTTTCTGGGTGTCAACTGACCGTTTTCAGGGAGTGTACGTAAAAACGCAGGTGTGCCAGGAAAAACGCAGGCGTGGCTGGGCGAACGCAGGGCGTGTTTATGACGTCAAAACAGGAACTGAACAGTCTGAAGTGATTGCAAGTGCTGAGTAGGTTTAGAGCTACTCAGAAACTGCACAAAAAAAACTTTGTAGCCGCTCTGCGATCCTTTCGTTCGCACTTCTGCTAAGCTAAAATACACTCCCAGTGGGAGGCGGCATAGCGTTTGCACGGCTGCTAAAAACTGCTAGCGAGCGATCAACTCGGAATGACCACCAATGTTCTAAATGAAATTGCCATTGTAATGATGTGTGCTTTTTGGTATAATACTAAAATATATTAGTGCTATTTGCTGATAAACTTCAAAAATGCACAAAGGTTTCCACAATTTTGGCCACTACTATCTATCTATCTATCTACCTACCTACCTACCTACACACACACACACTGTTATCCAGTTTGTCAGTTTCACAGCCATAATATACCTAATTTACAGCCCATCACTTGGATTCTTTATGTAATCAGGGGGAATGCAGAGTAATAACAGATGCTATTTAGTATGTATCTGATGTCCAGTAATGTGGAAATATCTCTGGCATTTTAGGATCTTTCATTAACTATTCCTGTCACGCTACAAATATCTGTAATGGATGATTATGCATTCATTTCCCATGCACTAGGGGTGAAAATGGAATGTATGAGTGTTTACTTAACGTCACAGCTGCAAGACATGACTGCAGAGCATGGTGTTTCAGGATGCTTCCAAGGAAATAAAATAGCACTGTCTAACGCAGCATATACTTTAGGTCTGGTAAATGATCTCTGCCATAGAGCCATTGCTCTATGGGGGTCATTCCGAGTTGATCGCTAGCTGCCGTTGTTCGCAGCGCAGCGATCAGGCTAAAAATCAGCATTTCTGCGCATGCGTATGCACCGCAATGCGCACGCGCGACGTACGGGTACAAAGGCATTTGTTGTTTTGCAAAGTTTTCAGTCGCACTGATGGCCACAAGAAGATTGACAGGAAGGGGGCGTTTCTGGGTGTCAACTGACCGTTTTCAGGGAGTGTTTGCAAAAACGCAGGCGTGTCTGAAAAAACGCAGGCGTTGCTGGGCGTTCACTGGGCAGATGTATGACGTCAAATCCGGCTATGAATAGGCTGAAGTGATCGCAAGCGCTGAGTAGGTTCAGAGCTACTCAGAAACTGCACAAACTTTTTTTGTAGAGCTCGGCTGCACATGCGTTCGTACTTCTGCTAAGCTAAAATACACTCCCCAGTGGGCGGCGGCATAGCGTTTGTACGGCTGCTAAAACTAGCTAGCGAGCGATCAACTCAGAATGACTCCCTATATACCTCTAACCTTACCACCATTTGCTTCACCTCTAATGTGCCTGCTAGATTTCTGAAAAGGTTATATTGACCCAGGCCTAACGTGGTGAAGTTGCAAGGATCATATAGTTACATATTAAATAATTTTCTCTTTAGGCTCAAGTACATCAGGGTTATCTTTATGTATTTGTTTTCAAATGAGGCACAATGGGGAGTTGAGCATACATTATGTCTGTTTGCAGCGCATATATCTTACATTTTTTAATACTGCACATCTTACTGAGCCAAGTACGGGCAGTGTAGAGTGCAAAAGGGGCTGTGGCCGTGCATCATGTGTCTGTTGAGTGTCACATTGGAGTGATGGCTGCATATTTTTATGCCCCTGTTTCACATCATGCCATTGTTGTGTGCATAGCTTTCCAAGCCTCTGTCATTATTGATTTCATGCTGCACAAGTGAGATACTGTAGATAGTGTCCTAAAAACCACCCCCAATGGACACTGTGGCATGTGGGTGCAGGGACGTAACTAGGTGTGTGCCAGCGGTGCCTGACACATCCTGCATAGCATTGCCTATGTACTGTTCGCACAGAACCACAGGCAACACCAATAGGTCTGAGCCGCACTATTATTGTGTGGCTGTGGTATGTAGATGCAGTGCTCAGCTACTTGTCAGAGTGTTCAATAGATTGGTAGCCGTGCAGCGCAGCAGCTTGTCGTTTGGACGCTCCGCCCCTCCCGGCTTACCACTCTTTGTTTGAAGTGTCTTATGCTAGGTAGAAATGTGTGGTTATTGGGGGGTACATGGACTCACACAGACACACTCACACCTCTCTCTGCATGGCATATTGTGTATCAGGGGCTCTACCTGGCATAATGCGGAACTGAACACAGAGGGGGGATTGTGACACAATGACATAACACAAACTGGTGGAGGGCGGTGACAGAGTGATGTGACAGGGCACAGAGGGGGGGTGTGACACAGTGACAGAACAAGGGGGGGGGGGCACAGTGACAGAACGTTGGGAGTGACAGTGAAAGAACACGGGGGGTGGAAACACAGTGACAGAACACGGGGGGGGGGGGGCGTGACACAGTGACAGAACATGGGGGGTGGTGACACAGTGACAGAACACGGGGGGGTGACACAGTGACAGAACACGGGGGGGTGACACAGTGACAGAACACGGGGGGGTGACACGTGACTGAACACAGAAGAGGGGGGTACAGCGTGACATCAGGGTGTCTGTAATATCACAAGATCCTGGAGTCTCAGTGGGTATGTTACCCTAGGAGCTTGCAGCCCGGGCCGTACCCTCCCCCTGCCGAATGACCTGACCTGCTGTGCATCGCTCAGAGAGGCCCACTCGGGAAACCAGATATCTGCCTCAGCGCTGCCTGTCTCTCTCTGCCCACAGCAGCCACCACAATGCTGGTCTACTTACTTGGGGCCAGGCGAGCGCGTTTCCCCTTGTGCACCGATCATCGCAGCTGAAAAGACTCTGGGGGGATGCTTCATGGCGGCAGCGGAGGGGCACAGCGTGGCTGATTGCAGCAGCAGCAATATGAGGTGCTTGATGGGGCGGTGCTTGCTGCAATCACACTGGGTGAGCTGGAGGGGTGGGGTTTGCTGAATGCTGACCTGGCCCACTCTGGACTCCGGAGAGGACATGGTTTGTTGTAAAAAAAAAAAAAAATACATATCACACATAGCTGCCGGCCCCATCCCACCCCTCCCCCCACGTACACACGCACCCCCCCACACACACACACACCCCTCCCCCCCACACACACTTTTTCAATCACTCTCCCCCAACTTACCATTCTGTTTGTCCTCCTCTGCAGCCTGGTCCCATGTAGCTCCGCCCCCAGCGCCATGTAGCTCCGCCCACTTTTCGGGCTGGGCCGTGGAGTGTGACATAACGCTGTCATAGGAAGGAGGAGGCTTCATCATGCTGCCGGCAGCAGCAGCAGCAGGGTCCCAGGCGCAGCACAGGGATGCAAAGCAGGCAGAGCGCCTCTTCTACCCGGCGCCTACCTGCTTTGTTGAGCGGGTAGCGCCGGGCCTGGATGGTATAATAGTATTAAAGGATAGTGTATCTTTACTGTTTATTATTAGGTTATATTTAATAACATATATATTTTTAAATAACCTATATAATGTTTCCTATTTGTTTCAGAATTCTCCTGTTTCCCAAACCTAATGGCAGTGTTATGGATTTAATGATTTCATCAAATGTGGTTCTACATTGGAACCAGTCTGTACAGTGCTTCTACTCATCACCTAACAGCTGGAAGAATTCAGGAAGAAAAAGAATGAGGAACTGAAGGGCAAAGTCCCAGATTCCAAGGTCTAGTTCATTAAACAGACTATTACTAATTCCCGCAGAACAACTGGGCTCATCCGTGCTGCAGCTAATAGCTGATAGCTATGACTGCATTGTATACAGATAATATAATTTTTCATGGTTTCACCAGCTGTGCAAGACCTAGGTTACAGACCTAGACTACAACTTCAGAGCCAGAACCAATTGTGATGACTGGCATACAATACATAACCCCCACTGTTGTACCAATGGGCCTAATTCAGATCTGATCGCAGCAGCAAATTTGTTAGGCAATGGGCAAAACCATGGTCACTGTAGGGGGGCAGATATAACATGTACAGATATAACATGTACAGAGAGAGTTAGATTTGGGTGGGGTGTGTTCAAACTGAAATTTAAATTGCAGTGTAAAAATAAAGCAGCCACTATATACCCTGCACAGAAACAATATAACCCACCCAAATCTAACTCTCTCTGCACATGTTATATCTGCCCCACCTGCAGTGCACATGGTTTTGCCCATTAGCTAACAAATTTGCTGCTGCGATCAGATCTGAATTAGCCCGTGTCCACACTCATGACGGGAATTCTATATAGACAGTGCATTGATCCAAGCTATAACATATGAATGAATCACTCTTCTGTGCAAAGTACAATGATTTGTGCTTGTTTATAGCAGAGCTGCATACATGAGTTGCAAACCTGTATTGACTCTATTATCAAGAAGGTTTGTATTATTTGTTTTCTATAACTTGCAGCACCTTGTTTTGCATATCTGTATGTCTCACAGTGACTATGGGGGCTAATCATCATAATGCCCCATCTACTCCCATTAATTTGGAATCTAAAAATGAGCTGTCTCCATGAGCCCTATTGCTATCCCTTTCACTGATCATAGGTAACAACAATAGTTTAAACTGACGGGTTTGACCCAGCACCATCACTGCACATGTGTCAACTAAATCCAAATATGTGCATTGTTGGAGGGGGCGCATGCTGAATGGGGAGCACACCTCTCTGCAACCTAGACGACCACCTTACCATGGAAAGGTGCTGGGCTCTGGAGTGTAATACCATCAGAAGAAGGCATCAGTTCTCCCAATCAGTTTCTGAAATCCTTCAGTTTTTGGAGTTTGCAGAATGTGAATCCCATACTAGTGTATGAGCACTGTGAGACTGCAAGGTAAGCAGGAGATATCACTGAAACATCCTTCATTACCTATGTAACAAATCAGGGCGGTATGTATCAAGCCTTGGATAAAGTGCAGTTGTTGCCCATAGCAGCCAATTAAGCTTCTGTTATTTCAAAGACTCTGCTAGATGAAAGCTAGTTGATTGCTTAGGACTACTTCATTTTATCTCCAGGGCCGTCTATAAGTATGGGCTCAGTGGGCACGTGCCCAAGGGCCCCAGGAGTAAAAGGGGTCTAGGCTTATAGCTGAGGATCCCCTTTTTCCGGGGGTACCAGATTTTGGAAAATCGGCCCTGGGGAACCGGAGATATCCGATGTCAAAGCAGTGGTCCCAATTCAAGCCTGTTAATTGCTCTTCCCAGCAAGATATCTTGGATTCTGTCTGAGTTATTTCTGAACTTTCTAGATCCCAGGGTTCTGCATGAGAGATCCCATATCCATAGCTTGATTCTATGATTTTATTTTTCTATCTTGATTTTTTTGTGAGAGGACCATCCAACCAGTGGCGGAACTACCGCTAGTGCAAGCAGTGCCTTGCACTGGGGCCCGCCATTGTCAAAGGGCCCAAAGCCAGCGCGGCATGTAATGAGTCAAACTGACTCATTACATGTTGCTGTCCACTGCCCGCCGAGGAGAGGAGTGCAGCGGCCACGGGGGAGAAGGAGGAGGGGGGAGGTGGAGGAGGGAGTCGCAGCAGCGTAGTGTAATTGGTGGAGGCGCTGCTGCTGCTGATGTCGCTCTCCTTCACCATAGGCTGTCATCCGCCGCTGTGAATGCTGGGAAGCGCATCCCAGCATTCACAGCGGCGGATAACAGCCTATTGTGAAGGAGAGGGACAGCAGCAGCAGTGCCCCCACCAATTACATTGCGCTGCTGCGGCTCCCTCCTCCACCTCCCTCCTTCTCCCCTGCCCGGGATCATCATCTGCCATCAAGCTGCACCGAGGAGCCTGACTGCCAGCGGAGACAGTAAGTATAATCTATTCTGTCTGTCTGTCTGTCTGTCTATCTATCCTGTCTGTCTTAATGTGTAAAATGGGGGACTCTGTCTGCCGTAATGTGTAAAAAAGGGGATGCTGTCTGGCGTAATGTCTAAAAAGGGGGCGCTGTCTGCCGTAATGTGCAAAAAAAGGAGGACTGTCTGCCGTAATGTGTAAAAAGGGGACGCTGTCTGCCATAATGTGTAAAAAGGGGACGCAGTCTGCAGTTGTGTGAAAAAGGGGACAATGTCAGCCGTAATGTGTAAAAAGGGGGACGCTGTCTGCCGTAATGTGTAAAAAAGGGGGACACTGTCTGCCGAAATGTGTAGAAAGGGGACGCTGTCTGTCGTAATGTGTAAAAAGGGGAATCTGTCCGCCGTAAGGTGTAAAACGGGCTCTACCTGGTGTAGTGGTGCTACTGTGCGGCGTAATTTGAATAATGGAGACTACTGTGCACAGTTATATGAATTGGTATTATTTTGTGGCCACCCCTTCCCCACGAAGCCACATACCTATATTTTTTGCACGCGCCTACGGAGCGCACTGCTCCTGTTTTACATGGGGGGGGGCTCCGATGCTGTTTCTAGCACACAGCGCTAAAATGTCTACTTATGGCACTGTTGCTAGGTATCCATTTCCCTAGTTATGGCACTGTTGCTAGGTATCCATTTCCCTGGCCCTGAGCAGGTCCCCCTCACCAGATCCTCTCCAGGAGTGAGGGGGTGGAATTGGATGGGATGGGGGGGGGGGGGACCCAAAGCATTTTGTCGCACCTGGGCCCACCGCTCGCTAGTTCCGCCACTGTATCCACCTAATTGTTTATAGCATCATTCTTATGTCCTACTGTAAATGGCAATCTCACTGCACCTTCTGCTGCTATGTACTGACTGATCTTCTAAAAGTATTTACAGTACAAAATATCAACCTACAGTAGAGTTACGACACTCAAATACGATCTGTGAAAGATTTCTGAAAACATAGTGTGATCTATGGCAGATATAATGAGGAAGGCCAGGAGGGAATTGACAAACACATATTGAGGCTTCTATTTGTGTACGTAAATAACTTCAAATAGAGCATATGTGTCTCACAGGCTCCCCAGTGATTTGTCTTTTCCCCCTCCTGGTACTGTCAAAAACATCAACGACATACTCGTGCATTGTATACTTGTATAGGCTACATTATCATCATAGCATTAGAGGATTCTGCTGGTTTACAAACATTTGGAATATTCTACTTGGATCGTTTTTTGCAAATATTCCTATCTGTGATGTAACTCCGTGCCTGTTTTAGCAACGGCCTTTGCAATGACCTCCATCTCTCTGCCTTGTCTCTCTGACCTCATTACTCCAGAGAAGATAGAAATGGTCTCTCACTGTCATCACCATCTGCCACCCAGATGGGAAAGATGGTTTTTATGAGACACATGCACAAACAATGGATTAGGCCTAGTCAGCTATAAATATGACAGTTTAAGGTTCTATCTAACAAGGTGCCTTGGCAAGAGAAAATCTCTCTGCCGCAATGTTTGGCTATATACATCACCGTAAAATACAGTACCAGAACATTGACAATTATCCTGGTACCTCTACGAATGTGGTGGTGGTTGTGAAGTGTCGCCATTTCGGTGCCACTTTGCAGAAATTTCACACAATCAAATACCACCCTTTGAGTGACACCTGAGATACTGGTTTACACTGAAGGTTCCAGGCGTATCCAGCACTTTATACACTTTTATTTATAGTGCACTTTAGGTTCTTCAGACTCTCCTAAACACACTGTAATATCAGTTAGTTACTCTATCATATCATTTTGTTTTCTATTTAGAATGTAATGTATAATACAGTATGTTGCTCATGTTGAGTAGTTTGTGTTTGCATCCCAAGCGCACGTGTTCAGTCAGATGTATCTTAAGATGTGTCCGCCTGCTATGTTCCAGATTATGGCAGTTCATTATGTGCCACACTCATATAGAGAAAGCTTAGGGCTGCTGTACAGATGTACTCGACAGTGGGCCTAATTCCGAGTTGATCGCAGCAGCAATTTTGTTAGCAGTTGGGCAAAACCATGTGCACTGCAGGGGGGGGGGGGCAGATATAACACGTGCAGAGAGAGTTAAATTTGGGTGGGGTGTGTTCAAACTGAAATCTAAATTGCAGTGTAAAAATAAAGCAGCCAGTATTTACCCTGCACAGAAACAATATAACCCACCCAAATCTAACACTCTCTGCACATGTTACCTCTGCCACACCTGCACTGCACATGGTTTTGCCCAATTGCTAACAAACTTGCTGCTGCGATCAACTCAGAATTACCCCCAGTGTTAGTAGTGGATACACATGACAAACACACGGTAACTTAAATTACATACTGTACAAATTGTTGTTTTCCAAATGTTAAAATCAAATAGGAAGTTTCTTTACTCAAAAGGAAATATCAACTAGGTAATACAAATAGGCGGTTGTGTCTTCATATTATGTAGCAAAATCAGAAGCTGTTAGCTAGCACTGCTAACTGTCATAAACAGCACTGCGACTTGTTCTAGCGGCCCTCCGGCACCCCGCAAGAAAAACGCCTTCTGACAGATGAATATGTTTGTCCTGGGTAACGTTAGTCGCATTTATATAACTATAATCTCTCTGTACATGGCTCACATTTTTCCTCCTCTTCCCAACCCCTATTACCAGCCAATCACTGTGGTGCTGGCGGTGAGAGGTGCAAGCTTGGGTTGAATATGTCCCCCAGCCATTACCTGACATAGGAGATAGATGAGAGGGGACCATTAAGAGGAAAGAGAGTGGCAGTTAGTGACAGGTTGTGGGTTATTGACCATATGAGATAAATAGGTTTGATGCAGAAAGTTACTTTAAGGACTCTGTCCCTTACATCCTAAACTTTAGACCGTCTAAAGTTTTTATTATTAACACTATGGTTGAGGGTGGTACACCTATCAAACCGTAACGCGTGTCCTAAGGCGAGATCAGGGAGGACAGAAATGTCCCATGGACCAGAAGGGCATAAGCTATCCAATGTATAAGGAGACCAATGTGTACTTATATGTCAGGGACCAGTGTTAGGTTCTTCTGCTTTCTAAGGGGGAGATTTACTAAGCAGTGATAAAAGTGGAGAAGTGAGCAAGTGGAGAAGTTGCCTATGGCAACCAATCAGCATTGAAGTAACATTTATCATTTGCATCCTATAAAAGTATACAGAGCATCTGATTGGTTGCCATGGGCACTTCTCCACTGGCATACTTCTCCACTTTTATCACTGCTTAGTACATGTCCCCCTAAGTCTACTGGACTTGCTCCAATGCTGCACAGAGCAGGGGAGGCAGGTGAGCTGGTCATATTACTGCATCTAATGGATTACTGTAATCACTGTACCTGTACAGTATATGTTTTATGTATTAAATACACCACACTTTGTATATCCTCGTCATAGGCTGGCCGCACTTACTCTCAAATCAAGAATTTGAAAACTTTCCCCTACAAATCCTATGTTTGCCCATGACTCGAGGAAAAGCCTGCAATGTAGAAGAGAGAAACTGCACCTGAGACAGGGCTGACTTAAGGCTTATGGGGACTCTGGGGCAACTAAATTGTGAGGGCCGCCTCCAATAAAATGGCTGCTTACCCCCTCCAATATGGCCACAGTGCTCTTCACTGTATGCCACGCAGTACACCCCTGGTGCCCCTCCCCCATACCCTCCAAATACTCACCTCACAGTCAGTTTACGCAACTGAGCAGCTCCCGAGTTCCCGAATCAACAGCACAGAAGTGACATGTCACGTGACGCTGATGATGGGATACGGAAGCTGCTCTGCACTGCACACAGTCTGTCTCCTCGCACAAAGCAGAACCGCAGCAGCCCACGTCTGGGCACCTATTCTCGGTAATTGCAGTGTCATACTAACCCTGATTGAGGGACCCACTGTATGTGCGGACCATAGTGCAGCTGCCCCTGACCCCCTCCCACTCTTAATTCAGACCTGCGGCTTGATGTAATGGAGTCTGAGATCTCTGGAGGTGTGGGATGCTGGCCTATCTCGGTTGTGTTTTTACAGGGTAATCATTTACAAGGCATGTTTTTGTCTTGTGTTTGCCCCTTTAAAAAAAGTCAGAGACCGTCCGGAATCCCACACCTTCAGCGATCTCAGACTCCATTACATCCCGCCGTTTATCTGAAATTAGCAATATCTTTTGGAAACAGGTAAGTTGACACACCTAAGTGCCTGATAATTGCATAAGTGTTACTTATAAATGGCTTCACATGCTTCTGTCTTGTGCTGCATCTGTCCAGTCACAGTGGTTGTGTCCTCTGCTGCCATATGTCCAGTGCTGTCCAGTGGTGCTGTGTTGTGCTGCATTAGTTCAGAGGTGCTGTGTTGTGCTGCATCAGTCCAGTCACAGTGGTGATGTACTCTGCTGCCATATGTCCAGTGCTGCTGTATAATAAGACCCTTATAGTGTTGCTGTGTTGTCCTGCATCAGACCAGTGGTAGTGTCCTGTGCATCAGTCAGTCCAGTGACCAGTCACAGTGGTGTCCTCTGCTGCCATATGTCCAGTGCTGCTGTATAAATCCAGTCCATTGCAGTGGTGCTGTGTTATCTTGCATCAGTCCAGTGGTGGTGTCCCTGTGCTGCCGTATATGTCCAGTGGTACTGCCGTATATGTCCAGTGGTACTGCCGTATAATTACAGTAATCCTGCCGTATAATTCCAGTAATCCTGACGTATAATTACAGTGATCCTGACGTATAATTCAAGTCATCCTGCCATATAATTCCTGTTATCCTGCCGTATAATTCCAGTAATCCTGCCGTATAATTCCAGTGATCCTGCCGTATAATTCCAGTTATTCCGCCGCATAATTCCAGTAATCCTGCATCATAATTACAGTGGTACTGGCGTATAATTCCAGTAATCCTGCCGTATAATTCCAGTAATCCTGCCGTACAATTCCAGTAATCCTGACGTATAATTCCAGTGATCCTGCCGTATAATTACAGTAATCCTGCAGTATAATTCCAGTGATCCTGCCGTATAAATCAAGTCATCCTGCCGTATAAATCCAGTGAACCTGCCGTATAAATCCAGTGAACCTGCCGTATAATTCCAGTAATCCTGCCGTATAATTACAGTGATCCTGCCGTATAATTACAGTAATCCTGCCATATAATTACAGTAATCCTGCTGTATAATTACAGTGGTACTCGCGTATAATTCCAGTAATCCTGCTGTATAATTCCAGTAATCCTGCCGTATAAATCCAGTGATTCTGCCGTATAAAATCCATATAATTCCGTATAAATCCAGTCCAGTGGTGCTGCCATATAAATTCAGTGGTGCTGTCCTGTGCTGTATATTATTTACTCCAAATAAAGGGGTTATTCATATTTAATCCAAATAATTTTTACAGGGTTTGCCCTGTGAGGTGTAGGGGTATGCTGTCCTGTGCCACATATTGTGTTATATAACTCCAGAAAAATAATGGAGAACAAAAATTTGGAAGGTAAAATAGGGAGAGATCAAGAAACACTTCCTCCTAGTTCTGAAGCCGCTGCCACTAGTCATGACATAGACGATGAAATGCCATCAACGTCGTCTGCCAAGGCCTATGCCTAATGTGATAGTAGAGGGCATGTAAAATCCAAAAAGCCAAAGTTCAGTAAAAAGACCCAAAAAAAGAGATTTAAATCATCTGAGGAGAAATGTAAAACTTGCCAATGTGCCATTTATGACACGGAGTGGCAAGGAACGGCTAAGGCCCTGGCCTATGTTCTTGACTAGTGGTTCAGTTTCACATGACGATGGAAGCCCTCATCCTCCCGCTAGAAAAATGAAAATAGTTAAGCTGGAAAAAGAACAGAAAAGAACTGTGCGTTCTAAGATGGTATCACAAAGGAGAGTCCAAGTGTGTCGACGGTTGCGATGCCTGACCTTCCCAACACTGGACAGGAAGAGGTGGCTCCTTCCACCATTTGCATGCCCCCTGCAAGTGCTGGAAGGAGCACCCACAGTCCAGTTTCCAATATTCAAATTGAAGATGTCACTGTTGAAGTACACCAGGATGAAAATATGGGTGCTGCTGGCGCTGAGGAGGAAGTTGACGATGAGGATTCTGATGGTGATGTGGTTTGATTAAATCAGGCACCGGGGGGAAGACACCTGTTGTCCTTGGGATGAAGAAGCCCATTGTGATGCCTGGGCAAAATACCAAAAAAGCCACTTCTTTGTGTGGAATTATTTCTCCACAAATCCGGACAACAGGTGTCAAGCCGTGTGTTGCCTCTGTTAATCTGTAATAAGTAGGGGTAAGGATGTTAACCACCTAGGAACATCCTCTTTTATAAGTCACCTGCAGCGTATACATCTGAAGTCAGTGTCAAGTTGTGAAACTTTGGGTAAGAGCGTAAGCAGTCCACTAACACCTAAATGCCTTCTTCCTCTTGTAACCAAGCTCCTGCAAGCCACACCATCAACTTCCTCAACGTCAACTTCCTCCTCAGTCAGGAACGTCAGTAGTCCTGCAGGCCATGTCACTGTCAAGACAGAGGAGTCCTCTCCTATCTGGGATTCCTCCGGAGGATCCTCCGGAGGATCCTTGAGTGGTACACCTGCTGTTGCTGCCGCTGGGAGTCAATCGTCATCCCAGAGGGGAAGTCGGAAGACCACTTGTACTACTTCAACTAAGCAATTGACTGTCCAACAGTCCTTTGCGAGGAAGATGAAATATGACAACAGTCATCCTTTTGCAAAGCGGATAACTGAGGCCTTGACAGCTATGTTGGTGTTAGACGTGCATCCGGTATCCACCATTGGTTCATTGGGACTTAGAGAATTGTTTGAGATACTGTGTCCCCGGTATCAAATCCCATCTAGGTTCCACTTCTCTAGGCAGGCAATACCGAGAATGTACACGGACGTCAGAAAAAGACTCACCAGTGTCCTAAAAAATGCAGTTGTACCCAATGTCCACTTAACCATGGACATGTGAACAAGTGGCAGACTAAGGAATATATGACTGTGACAGCCCACTGGGTAGATGTATTGCCTCCCGCAGCAAGAACAGCAGCGGTGGCACCAGTAGCAGCATCTCGCAAACGGCAACTCGTTCCTAGGTAGGCTACGCTATGTATCACCGCTTTCCGTAAGAGGCACACAGCTGACAACCTCTTACAGAAACAGAGACATCATTACACAATGGCTTACCCCAATTAGACTCTCCTGGGGATTTGTGATATCGGACAACGCCACCAATATTGTGCGTGCATTACAGCTGGGCAAATTCCAGCACGTCCCATGCTTTGCACATACAATTAATTTGGTGGTGCAGAATTGTTTGAAAAATGACAGGGGCTTGCAGGAGATGCAGTCGGTGGCCCGAAAAAATGCAGGCCAGTTTTGGCATTCAGCCACCGCATGCCAAAGATTGAAGCGCCATCAAACACGCCTGAACCTGCCCTGCCATCACCTGAAGCAAGAGGTGGTAACGAGGTGGAATTCAACACTCTGTATGCTTCAGAGGATGGAGGAGCAGCAAAAGGCCATTCAAGCCTATACATCCACATACGATATAGGCAAAGGAGGGGGAATGCACCTGACTCAAGCGCAGTGGAGAATGATTTCCGTCTTGTGAAAGGTTCTCCAACCCTTTGAACTTGCCACACGTGAAGTCAGTTCAGACACTGCCAGCTTGAGTCAGGTCATTACCCTCATCAGGCTTTTGCAGAAGTAGCTGGAGAAATTCAAGGAGGAGCTAAGACGGAGTGATTCCGCAAAGTATGTGGGACTTGAGGATGGAGCCCTTTATTCGCTTTGCCAGGATTCAAGGGTGGTCAATTTGTTGAAATCAGAGCACTACATTTTGACCACCGTGCTCGATCCTAGGTTTAAAGACTACATTGTATCTCTCTTTCCGGCAGACACAAGTCTGCAGAGGTTCAAAGACCTGCTGGTTAGAAAATTGTCAACTCAAGCGGAATGTGACCCATCAACAGCTCCTCCTTCGCTTTCTCCCGCAGCTGTGGCTGCGAGGAAAAGGATAAGATTTCCGAGCCCACCCGCTGGCGGTGATGTAGGGCAGTCAGAAGCGAGTGCTAACATCTGGTCCAGAAAGAAGGACCTGCCAACGATTACTGACATGTCTACTGTCACTGCATATGATTCTGTCACCAGTGAAAGAATGGTGGCTGATTATATGAGTGACAGCACCCAAGTAGGCATGTCAGACAGTCCGTACGTATACTGGCAGGAAAAAGAGGCAATTTGGATGTCCTTGCACAAACTGGCTTTATTGTACCTAAGTTGCCCCCTCTCCAGTGTGTACTCTGAAAGAGTGTTTAGTGCAGCCGGTAACATTGTCAGCGATCAGCGTAGGAGGTTACTTCCACTAAATGTGGAGAAGATGATGTTCATCAAAATTTATTATAAATTCCTCCGGGAAGACCTTTACCAGCAATGGCCTCCAGAAAGTACACAGGGACCTGTGATGGTGGATTCCAGTGGGGACGAATGAATACTCTGTGAGGAGTTGGATGTACACAGTGAAAGGGGTGAGAATTTGGAGGATGAGGTCGACATCTTGCCTCTGTAAAACCAGTTTGCGCAAGGAGAGATTAATTGCTTCTTTTTTGGTGTTGCCCAAACAAACAGTGCCGTAACTAGGCATTTTAGCGATGTATGCAAGAAACGGCATTGGCGCGCCCCCTCTGCAAGATAGGGGCAGTGCAAAACATATATAGGGGTGTGGCTTCATGGGGAAGGGGTGTGGCCACAAAATAATACCAATTCATACTACGGTGCACAGTAGTCTCCATTATTCAAATTATGCTGCACAGTAGCGCCACTACACCTGGTAGAGCCCCTTTTACACATTACAGCAGCCAGTCCCCGTTTTTACACATTACGGCAGACAGCGTCCCCCATTTTACACATTACGGCAGACAGCGTCCCCCATTTTACACATTATGGCAGACAGCGTGACTTTTTACACATTACGGCAGACAGCGTCCCCCTTTTTACACATTACGGCAGACAGCGTCCCCCTTTTTACACATTACGGCAGACAGCGTGACTTTTTACACATTACGGTAGACAGTCCCCCTTTTTACACATTACAGCAGGCAACGTCCCCTTTTTATACTTTACGGCAGACAGCGTCCCCTTTTTTACACATTACGGCAGACAGCATCCCCCTTTTTACACATTACGGCAGACAGCATCCCCCTTTTTACACATTACGGCAGACAGTGTCCCCCTTTTTACACATTATGGCAGACAGCGTCCCCCTTTTTACACATTACGGCAGACAGCGTCCCCCTTTTTACACATTACGGCAGACAACGTCCCCCTTATTACACATTACGGCAGCCAGTCCTCCTTTTTACACATTGTGGCAGACAGAATAGAGAGAGAGAGAGATAATTACCATCTCTCCCCGCTGGCAGTCAGGCTCCTCGTGCTGGCAGATCCCGGGCAGCCGCAGGGGAAAAGGAGGAGGAGGGAGGGGGACTGGAGCCGCAGCAGCGCTATGTACTTGGTACAGGGGCCGCTGCAGCAGTCCCCTCTCCTTCCGCATTGGCTGGCCGCCACTGTGAATGCTGGGATAAGGGAAGCGCATCCCAGCATTCACAGCAGCGCCGGGCAGCCAATGCGGAAGGAAAGGGGACTGCTGCAGCGGTGCTACTACCAATTACATAGCGCTGCTGCAGCTCCAGTCCCCCTCTCCTCTCCTCCTTCCCTTCCTCTCGTGCTGCTGCTCTCCTCCAGCCACTGGCCGTGTGCCTTCAGGGCAACTGCGCTGTGTGCCAGGCACACCTGACACACACGTAGTTACGGCGCTGCAAACAAACTAGTCATTTCAGCCACAGTCGTGTGGCAGACCCTGATGCTGAAATGATTGGTTTGTTAAAGTGTGCATGTCCTGTTTATACAACATAAGGGTGGGTGGGAGTATCCAAGGACAATTCCATCTAGCGCATCTTCTTCTTCTTTGCATCATGTGCTGTTTGGGGACTTGTTTTTTAAAGTGCCATCCTGTCTGACACTGCCGTACAAGTCCAGGGGTACTGCCGTATAAGTCCAGGAGTACTGCCGTATAAGTCCAGTCCAGTGGTGCTGTCTTGTGCTTCCATAAGTCCAGTGGTGGTGTCTTGTGCTTCCATAAGTCCAGTGGTGGTGTGCTGTGCTGTATATTATTTACTCCAAATAAAAGGGTTATATACATTACTTATACAACACACTAAAGCAATAGCTCTTATTGAGACGGCGGGGCTTGTTATTTAATCTAGAGTTAGATTAAATATACCAATATGATGTTTTCTTCTTTCTCCTTCTGCTGGGGTATGAACTGTACTGTCCTGGACCCAGACAGCCATAGCTGCCTTGTCTGGTCTCACAGGTGAAGAAGTAAAGTTGGATGTAGCATCATGTCTATCATTCCATGACACAAGACTTGTTCATGATGACCCCTTTGTGAATAACAGTTTATGGTTGGTCATTACCCTAGAGGTGAATGGGAGCACTTTGATTTGTTAGAGCACTTTCATCAATCAGAACGCTCCCATTTATTTCTATGAGAATGACAGTCAGTAGTATTTGTATCTACCATTGTTACTTTATCTCCAGCGACTTTATCTCCATCCAAGGTTTAATAAATAGACCCCTGAATCTCCTGTAGAAATGTGCGCTTGGTTACGGAACTTGTGTAGTGCCAGGACGCACAAGATCTGTCTGCAAAAATGACTTGCATTCAACACCACCTCGGCCCTTTTTAGCTATCTTCACGGATTCCATAGAGTATGTAGTGCAGTGCACTAAGGTCCGCTCCGCACTGTGTTTAACATGCTTACATATACCTTCTTAGCATGAATGTGTGAAAGATAGATAGAAGCTGAGAATGTAAGCTATTCTGCTCCCATCTGCCTGGCAACGCAATTTATTGCTCTTCTAGGCTACCGCTTGGGTTCCTGAGTGCAGTGACTCTTTCATTTAAATGGAATATGTAATAACTATGGAGGAGGTGAAAACACATTTAGTGGTTGTGAAATTTCCATCAAGCATAAGGGGAAAAAATAGATGGTGCATGAGATAGGAATGCTCCTGTGCTGTATGTCTATTTGCTATAAAAGTATTCATCCCCTTTGGCATTTTTCACATTTCATTTTTTTTTATACAGCATGAAATCAAAATGGATTTATTCAGGAACCCTTACTGATCAACACCAAATACTGGCTCTCATTCCATACAAGTTGTAAAAATCTGAAAAATTGCAGATGGCAAAATTGCAGACGAGTGAGTGACAGGTTGTGGGTGTTTGGGGGCGGCGCCGTGGTGCTGCTGAGGAGGGTTGCAGGAAACGCAGACATGTCATGGCAATTTTCAGGCTGCCCTATCACATTGAGGAAACATTATTACTAAAAATCCCTGATACTGTAGAGGGTGCGCATAGAGGCTAATTGTGGATTTAAACTGGGCCCGATCACATTGCCTGAGTTTCCTGTAATAAGAAATGCTGGGATGCCGGCAGTCAATATACTGACAGTGGCATCCCGGCTGCCAGTATGTGGCAGCCTGGCGAGCACATAGAGCCCCCTTGCAGGCTCGCTGCGGTTACCATACTGCAGGCTCAGTGGGCTACTGCTGCCCTCCCACAGGTTCTATTATCACTCTATGGTGTCATGACTGTAGTTTTTGTGAACCCGGTGTTAGTGAAGTCTGTGTGGGCAACTGGAGGACTATGTGAATATTAGGCTGGTCAGTGAGAAGAAGGAGCAATCCCTGACCGGGGATCGAACCCGGGCCTCGGCAGAGGAAGCCGTATCCTGACCACTGGATCACCAGGGACTTTGATAGCAGGATGTTGAATGTATAGGTGAGACTGTACTGGATATAGTGTCACAGGAGTAGGTGCTTATGTACTCAAGGTTGCTGGCAAGATAGTAAGACGGACTGGTTACTGGTGAGACTGGGATGCAACTGTAATGCAGGTTGGTACCAGATATAACTAGAAACGCAACTGAAAGTAGAACGACGACCGTGGCCGTAACCCCAGGACGAGGCCGAAGAACCTTGCGGCTGTGACGGTAGAATACTGCAGCTGTGGTTTTAAGTTGAGACTGTGGAATACTGCGACTGTGCCTTTAAGATGAAACACTGCAACTGTGCCTTTAAGTTGAGACTGTGGAATACTGTGACTGTGCCTTTAAGATGAAACTATGGAATACTGCAACTGTGCCTTTAAGATGAACTGTAGAAATACTGGATATCAACGGTAACACAAATGTAATCCAAACTGGGTAGCACAGGAACAGAGTTTACACAGGAACTGAAGTACAAGGGTTACCTTTAGGGAGCTCAGCTTCAAAGCTCACACAGAGCTGTGTGTGACACGAGGAACTGGCAGCGTTTTCAACTCCAGCCTTCAGACTTATACTTCCTAGTCCTTGGTGATTGGTGAGCAGTGTCAGGTGATTCAGAGAGTCTCAGGCTGGCACAGGATTGGACAGCTCTGGGTCAGGTGAAACAGTCACTGTCATGTGAGTACTCTAGACTAGGCTGTGAAGTGGAGCGAGGCCTAGCAGGCCGAGAGAACACTGAAGCCTGAACTTCTGCAAACATAGGATGCTGGCCTTTTAGGCCTAAACTTCAGATTGCTGAATTCAGACTCACACAGAAGATCACCACAGGTGGAGCTCGTTAACTATTACCTTCCAGGCAGAGAACTCAGGAAACTCATGGTATTGGCATGCTGTTTATCTCAGTGAGCAAAAAGGCACAGGATCCAGGACAGATGGCAGGGGTAAGTCACCAAATACGAAAACTACAGTCAGGATTGTGACATATGGGTTTCCTGGACACCCATGAGTGGGAATAGCCCTGTTGTGCCGGTACTCCAGCTGCCGGTATTGCCAGCTGTTGGGATTCCGGCGTCGGTATCCTGAATGTACATCTTCATTCGAATATGAGAAAAAATTTATGACACTCTACTATAAATTTTAAAAGAGCAGGAACAATTGCTCAACTTCAATAATAATAGGAATTATTTAGTAGTAGACAATAGGTGGCACTAACACAACCCAGCTAATAATATAATACATATGCTGTGTCACTGTTAAAAAAATAAGTGTTTTTTTATAAACCGGAAAAAATAATAATAGATAAAAGAATATTATTATTTTTTTAAAACAGCCAGGAAAACACTTAAAAGATGGATTCTTGGGGTTGAGCTGCACCCCGATGCAGCTTGGGGTGCAGCTCAAGGTAGGCACAGTGGGTTTTTTTGTTTATTTTTTTGGACAGACAATGAAGTCAACAGACTCATACACAAGTGACAAGCAAAACTGCTGAATTATTTCCTTTATCAGAAAAGTTTAGGTTCACTTTAACAGGCAAGAGCCTTTTATTCTTTTAATGTTTTTTCAGCACCACACATACTTTGCACTCAGTAGCGGATCTTGCCATGGGCAAGCAGGACTTTTGCCTGGGGCGCCGCCTTCCAGAGGGCGCTGGCGCCATCCGGAGGGCGCCGCACCGTGGCAAGATCCGCCACTGCTGCCCGCTGTGTCCCCCGTCCGCCTCCGCTGCCCGCTGCCGTCCCCGTCCGCCTTCTGTGAAGGGAACTAGACGCTATGCGTCTAGTTTCCCTTCGCGGAGAGTAACTTTGCTGAGCTGTGCGCGAATGACGTCATCGCGCACCGCTCAGCATTCAAGCGGCGCTAGCAATGTACAGGGGGCGTAACTGACCACGCCCCTTGTATTAGACCACACCCCTTTTCCTGCCCGGGGCGCAGAGCGCCCTTGAACCGGCCCTGTTTGCACTGCAGTGTGTGTGTGCACTGTGCAGTGAGTGTGACAAACACAATGATGAGGCACCACTGGCACTTAGTAATAGTAATTAGTTAGGAATGTAAGTAGTATGTAATGTCCAACAAATAATAAGTACAGTAGTATGTAATGTACAACGGGATGGTATCGGCATGCCAGCAGTCGGGATTCCAGCGACGGCATTATCATCCATGTTTGGATCCTGGTGTCAGTCTTCTGGCCAGTGCTGGGATTCCGAAGTCGGTATCCTTACTGCCAGCATCCCAAATGCCGGTATGCTGACCGGATCCCTGTACAACAAATTGAAAGTAGTATGTAAAGTACAACAAATTCATTACACTCTTCCTCTCCTCTCCAGTGTGAAATGGCACCTGATCATGGGGGAGGGACTTATATGGAAACCAAAACACGTCAGATGCAACTCTGGAAAAAATGACATTTTGCCTCATTCTGGGAACCAAGTGTGGCAGGAAGACCCAAGTTGGGACTTGGAAACACTTGGATCCCCTAATTTCAGGGGTGTTCTGTGTTCGTAAAAAACAATCCACATATCTCTTTTTGCAGCAGTGGTTCCCAAACTGTGTACCGTGGCAACCTGGTGTGCCTCAGGGCACTTGCAGGGGTGCCTTGGATTGGTGGTCCAGGACTAATTCAAATTATTTATGGTCAATGTAATAGGCATAAACCGGTGCTGGTGGCTGCCAATCATAACTTATGGGGAAAAACAGAAGCAAATCTTGTCCCTCACCACATAATGGAACCTAAGGATGACATATAAACACAATTTACTTAATTTTATATTTCTTTCTACATTTTTCAATAAGAAACTTTTGGCCCAGGCATAGGTGGTGTTGTGAAAAAAATCTGATACTGTAGGGCGCCGTGATTCAAAAAGTTTGGGAACCATTGATCTAATGTTTTAATTTCTATTTCTATAACCTGAAGGTTTGTCTTCAGAAGGGGCAGCAGTACTTGAACATTATCCAGAAAGTATAGCTGCTAGTGATAAATGATCTGTTGATTTGTAGGTTATGGAGTTGTCACTATCTGTTGTAGCAGAGGCAGTGGCGGAACTAGCGAGCGGTGGGCCCAGGTGCGACAAAATGCTTTGCCCCACCCCCTCCCCTCATCCCATCCAAGTCCACCCCCTCACCCCTGGAAAGGATCTGGTGAGGGGGACCTGCTCAGGGCTAAAGATATGGATACCTAGCAACAGTGCCGTAACTAGACATTTTAGCACTGTGTGCAAGAAACGGCATCGGAGCCCCACCCCAGCATGCAAAACAGGGGCAGTGCGCGCCGTAGGCGCGTGCAAAAATACATAGGGGCGTGGCTTCGTGGGTAAGGGGTGTGGCCACAAAATAATACCAGTTCATAAAACGGTGCACAGTAGTCTCCATTATTCAAATTACGCCGCACAGTAGCACCACTACACCAGGTAGAGACCCTTTTTACACCTTACGGCAGACAGCGTCCCCCTTTTTACACCTTACGGCAGACAGCGTCCCCCTTTTTACACCTTACGGCAGACAGCGTCCCCCTTTTTACACCTTACGGCAGACAGCGTCCCCCTTTTTACACCTTACGGCAGACGAAAGAGAGAGAGAAAGAGAGAGAGAAAGAGAGAGAGAGAGAGAAAGAAAGAAAGAAAGAAAGAAAGAAACAGACAGACAGACAGAATTATACTTACACTCTCCGCTGGCTCAGGCTCCTCGGTGCAGCTTCTGGCAGAGATCCCGGGTAGGAGAGAAGGAGGAGGAAGGAGCCGCAGCAGCGCTGTGTTATTGGTGGAGGCGCTGCTGCTGCTGCTGTCCCTCTGCTTCACTATGGGCTGCTCTCTGCCGCTGTGAATGCTGGGATGCGCTTCACAGCGTCGGAAGACAGCCTATAGTGAAGCAGAGGGACAGCAGCAGGGCCTCCACCAGTAACAAAGCGCTGCTGCGACTCCCTCCTCCACCTCCC